>NC_041391.1:637696121-637699034 GCF_002162155.2 Triticum dicoccoides
ATGACCCTCGAGAGTGCGACTCCCAAGGGAAAAGGCAGGTGGTGGTGAGGCAAATGGTAAAACCAAGGTTGGGCCTTGTTGGAGGAGTTTTATTCAAAGCAAACTGTCAAGGGGGTCCCATAAATCACCCGACCGCGTAAGGAACGCAAAATCCGGGAACATAACACTGGTATGACGGAAACTAGGGCGGCAAGAGTGGAACAAAACACCAGGCATAAGGCCGAGCCTTCCACCCTTTACCAGATATATAGATGCATTAATAATATAAGAGATATTGTGATATCCCAACCAAAATCCTGTCCACCATGGAGAAATCTTCAACTTCACCTGCAACTAGCAACGCTATAAGAGGGGCTGAGCAAAAGCGGTAACATAGCCAAACAACGGTTTGCATAGGAAATGTGTCAAAGGTTAGAGGTTCATGGCAATATGGGAGGCTTGAAAAACAGGTGATAGGTAGCGCAGCAAGGCGATAGAACGAAGCAACTAGCATAGCAATGATAGTAGTGAGATCCAGGGTAGCGGTCATCTTGCCTGAAATCCCGCAAGGAAGAAGAACGAGTCCATGAATAAGACGAATGGAAGAAGTCAAACCAAGTGTAAACGAACGGATCCTCACGATCGCAACGAAACAGGAACTATCGAGAAGAAGCACACAACATAGTAAACACACCACACATGAACAAGGCATGATGCACAATAAGCATAATGCATGACAAAGCTACATGAAGCTACTCATGGCAAGAGATGATGCAAACAAGAGCAACACATCAAGGCAAGTTTAAATGAGGCCGGGAACAACATATAACAATTCCGGTAAGTCCTCATATGCATATTTCGAAGTTGGTCCAGATCTGAATAAACCTTATGTTCAAGTTGTTAAACATCAAGTTAAAATGCACCAAGATGATCTACACGAGATTCTAGTCAAGTTACATATAAAGTTCATTTAGTTCGGAGCTACGACCTAGAAGATATGAGCAAAACAAGATCAACATGGCATCGATGCAAAATGCATACAAACATCAAGAAAACACCTCAAAACAAGGATGCAACATGATAATATAAAGCTACATGCAATTCTAAGCAAGTTTCATATAGAGCACACTCAAAATGGAGCAACGGTTCAACACACACACATGAAACAAGTTATAGCAACAATCTGTCCAAAACAGCAACTAGGCATATTGCAAGCATCAAAACAACATGCTACAGCACCTCAACATGAAAACAGAAGACATGGACATGATGTACAGGTAAAGCACAACAAAACATGAACACTGAGCTATCTCCAGAAATCTCTAGAACATGGTCAAGCACACATGGCAAGATTACAAGTAATAACAATTCAGACTTCGCAGAAAATAACATCAGGTTGCAATGTTTAGAGCTATCAAACTACATGTTACAGGAACTTAATATGGCAAATAAAGGCATGGCATGAATCTACTAATTGCATAGATCAAAAGTCCTTTACTGACCATAAGCCAAAAAGGAACAGAAAATATGATGGCACCCATGTAAACATAGCAAGTTATAATACAGATTCATACATGGCAGGAACAGAATTATGAAGGCATGTTAATGAGCTTGTACCACTCACCACAGAGCAATATATAGCATGGAAAGGCAACCAACAGTAAGAAGGCATGTTAGTGAAGCTAAGCATGGCAAGAGAAAGTCCATAGGGTGCATGGATCACTAGGAAAACACATGGAAACAACTGAACTTAATGTTAACAGGCTGACAGCAACATTATGAAGCAACTTTGGAGCAAGATATGAACAAGCTACAGCAAGCTATAAATGCTACCAGGGGCATGTATGGTTAGAGGATGACATGTAGATCAAAACATATTTATAGAACATCTCCAGATTATGCATAGAATGATTTGTAACAACATGTTTACATCGCATCACGAAATAACAGATTCAGCCTAGCAAAACAACAACATCAAGTACACTACTTAACAAGATCGATTCACTCACCACAAGTCATTGCATGACAAGATAATCATAGAATCATCAAGAAGACATGTTTGTGAAACAAACCAAGTCAAGAACAAGTCCATAGCATGCAAGGATCAACTATAGCAACCTTGGTAAAATTGAATAACACGAAAACAATCTGCCAGGAAATATTTTGAAGCAAAAGTAGAGCACGAAAATGACATGCTAGACTACTCAATAATTACAACCAGAGGCATGAATGGATAGACAATAACCACATGTTCAAAACACCCTTACTGAAGTATCTCAAAGTATGCATGGATCTCTCTGTAGCATCAAGTTTACATGGCATCAAAATAACAGCAGAACAGGGACTAAAATCAGCAACATCACGATGCCTAGTTTGCATGCTTTTGCTAGTCACCACATTGATCACAAAAATACATGGTAAGCACCTCTGCAAAGAAGACATGGCATAGATCAAAACACATGAAGACATGAACCTCATAGGATGCACACATCAATCATGGCAAAAATGACAAAAGAGCTCGTTCTGATAAGAATCTGAAACTAACATTATGAAGCACTCTTCCAACAGCATTTCGGGCATCAAGATGAGCTCAAATGTAAATGATGCAATGAGATGAAATGATATACTCGTTGAGACGAACAATTTGACATATTACACGCACAAAACGGAGCTACGGATGCAGATATACGGCATGACAAACATGACATGATAATTACTCAGATTCGGGACTGTCATTTTACTGGAAAAAAACAAGACGGGCGTTATATAGATATCTCGCGCCCAGGGCGGAGGTTAGGCGGGCTCGCTCACCTAGCGGGCTTCGGCCCAGGACGGAGGAGGAGGCAGGCCGGCTGGGCTTGCGAGGCCGACTGGGCCGGGAAGGAGGAGCTGGGCCGCGGCCCACGTGGGCGCGGTCAACGGGGCGCAGGGTCA
>NC_041391.1:637699318-637702052 GCF_002162155.2 Triticum dicoccoides
GGCGGCTGGGCTCGCGCGGGCCCGCGGCGGGCCTGGCGGGCCGCGCAGCGGCAGAGGAAAGAGAGAGGAGACGCTGGGTGGCGGCGCTGGCGAGTGGGGCGGTGACAAGTGGCGGCGGGGGAGCTGTCCGGCGCAGAAAACGAGGAAGATGCGCCGACTGGAGGTGGGAGGAGGCTAGGGGCTAGGTTTAGACTAGGAAATGCCCAAATATGGAAGGAGGGGTCTATATATAGCAAAAGGGGACTAGGGTTGGGGGGTTTGAGTCTGTTTCGGAGCCTCCGATCATGATCCGACGGATCTGATCGCGAAGGGGGTTAGGCAGGCCTAGGTGGGCTGTGAAAAGAGGGTCTGGACTGAGGGGAGAGAAGAGAGGTGAGGCCCGGCGACTGTCTCGAAGACCGAAACATCCGACAAATATACCCACTATATCGCGGTTATATATTTAACGGTTGGGCAGTCAAACGAACTCCGAATGCGATGAAACTTGGCAGGCGCTCTGTCTACACTATAATAAGACCGCACGACAAGTTGCAACCCATTCCGAGAACATTTTTATGCCACTTATAAAATATATTTTGGAGGTGCCGCGGGCGCGTGCGAGTGTGTCTGGACTCCGAACGGACAACGGAGAGAACCGGCGAAACCCGAACGAATGCAAGTTTTGAAAAACATGCAGATGAAATGCAGAAGATGACATGGCAAAATGCAACACGCAAGCAAATGATATGGCAACGAAGGCGAATAACTGGCAGACACCTGGCGCATCGAATCCGGGGCGTTACAACACTCCTCCACTAACAAGAGATCTCGTCCCGAGATCTTAGGACCGAGACGGAAGATAAAAGGGATGAGGTGAAACAAGAACTCAAGAGAAGAAGCAAAGAATCGAGAGCACTCGAGAAAAACAGGGGAACGACAAGAATGACGAGAATCGAAAGCTCACAGAATCAGATAGACTATGAAACCACTCTACTTAGAACGAGATAAGAAACGAATAAGACTGAAAGGATTTAGGCAGCACACCAACTGAAAATGGAAGGAAAAGAACATGAACTTGAAAGGATGGAATGATACTTGATGAGATGAACAATGCACTGCCTCCGGAAGAATAGAAAGAATTAAATGAAAAGAACTTAGAAGAAAGGATTGACTGGAGTTGTTGAGAAAAACAACAACGAAAAGAATAAACTTGTTGTGGTCTTATAGGTAACATCGCAAGATCATAAGGTGATAACTGGCCACAAACGTAAATGATTGGATAGCTGAGAAGAACGAAGGAATGCAAAACTCCACTTCCGAATAAAATGAAGAATTATTTGCGCTTCGAAAGGCAAGAAGGAAAGATACTTGAACTCCTTCGATAAGAATCTTGATGAACACTTGAGGAATGAATTGAATCATGAAGAACCACCATGAAGAACTCCGGTAACAAAAAGGATGATGAGATAGAATGAAGGACGAAAGAATAAGATGAGCCTTGCGATGATTTAGATGGAGGTTCCGACAAAATGGCTGAGGAAATTTGAACTCCGGAAAAGAAAAGATGAAAACACTTGAACTAGAATTTATTCATCACGAACAAACTCCGAAGGAAGGGATTACTCACTTGGATGAAATAAGAATAAGATTTATTGTATGCCTATCCTTCATCAAATTAAATTGATGATAAACAATGGATTTGCATACTACTTATTCTTCTTGAAAAAAAGGGATTAAGGGGAAACATAGCACAAAACTTGAGAAAGTCTTCAGGAACCACCGGTAGGACTCGAAAGAATGGATGGATTGAATGATATTGAAGGAAAAAGAATCTTGAATGAACCACCGTAAGAATTCGAAAATGACTGACGAATGAGAATGAAACACCGGGAAGAATTAGAAGAACAAATATGCTCGAGGGGATTTAGATGCAAAAGAACAAAGAGATCATGAGCTGATTAATGAACACTTGAACGAAGCACCGAGATAATTAGAGAACGATAACTGGAATGATGGCCTCCGGTAAAAGAATTGGGAAAACAACTTCTGACAAACTCCGGATGGTTGAGAAAAGAATGTCTGACAAGTGGAATAAATCGAGAGGATAACAAGAGGCTAGAACCACGAATCTTTGAGAGAACGGAAAAGATTTAGAGGAAAAACTCTTCTTCAGTCTTCAACTGATGACGGGAAAAACACCACCAAAATTACTGAGATACTCCGGTAGAATGAAAAGCAGAGGTTGAGCCAACAATGAAATGATTAAGAAACAATCTTGGGAAAGTATCTGACTGATGGAATCCATTCTTACGTCAAACTTGAAAAGAATTGAGAATAACTCCGGGGAATTAGAAGAGTCAGGTAAGATCCTGGGAAAAGACCTGTGGGTTAGGGCCCACTGAAGAGAATACACTGTTGAAAAGGATTATTGAACAGGTAGATGAAGCACCGGAACAATTGAAATATTTGAATGAGGTGACAACCTCGAATTAATTCAAACACAGACGAATCTCCTAAGATGTCTTACAAACTCCGGGATGATAAACTGTCGAGAGGCGAACGAGCAGGGAAAACACTTGAGCTGAGGGAAAGAATATAATCACTACCAAAAATTAGAATTGAATCCACCGGAAAAGAGATGAAGAATGCCCACTGAGACGAGAATTCGCTGGTTGAAATAATTTACGAAAGACTGAAGAGACTCCACACGAATGGAATTGATGCTCGAAACAGACTCAGGCTCCGAGAAGAAGAG
>NC_041391.1:637702152-637718941 GCF_002162155.2 Triticum dicoccoides
AAGAGGGTGGGAGGGCGGGAAAACAAAGGCTACTTGGAAGGGGAAACCCACGAATATCTTGAAGAGAGAACACCGGTTGAAATCATTGAAGAAAGAAAACAAAGACTTCACACAAGTAGGATGGATACTCGATTACAGACTCCGGTTCCAAGAAGAAGAAGGGTGGGCGGGTGGGAAAATAAGACAACTGAGGATTGAACTCAAAGATGAAGAGGCTCGAGTCGACTTGACGAGAAATGCACCGGATGCAAAGAGCTGGGGAACAACTACCGGAAAACCAACTGCGTGATCCTAAAGAAAATTCGAAGGGGAAGAGAAGTAATTCAAAACACCTATGTCAAGATTCCTGACCAGAGCGACGAAGGGGATGAGGAGTAAAAAGAATTCCTACTCTCTGATATAACTAGACTCCGAAAACAGTTTTCTTCTAGACTCAACAACGGCCAAACAACACGATCAATCAAGGGGGCTCCTAGGGTCGGTCGAGGCTCTGATACCAACTTGTCACGCCCAATATGCGACCCTATCCAAAAGGAACTCGAAGGTCCCACCAAGGATAGACCCGCATATTGAAACGCTTTTGCAAGGTGGATATCATTACATCAACATTACATAATAGATGGGGATACATACATAAGGCATACAATGCCACACGAATACAACAACATGATACATAAGAGCATCATCCAACTACGGATGAAACACAAACAGAAAGTCAAACGACATCCACCCTGCTAGCCCAGGCTGCCGACCTGGAACCTATCCCCTGATCGAAGAAGCAGAAGAAGAACTCAACGCAAGCAAGCATCGCTCTCGCGTCTTGATCATCGCATAACCTGTACCTGCAATTGTTGTTGTAGTAATCTGTGAGCCACGAGGACTCATCAATCTCATTACCATGGGTATCAAGACTAGCAAAGCTTAAAGGGAAAGGAAGGGGTAAAGTGGTGAGGCTGCAGCAGCGACTAAGCATATATGGTGGCTAACATACGCAAATAAGAGCGAGAAGAGAGCAAAAGGAACGGTCATGAAGCTAGCAATGATCAAGAAGTGATCCTGAACTCCTACTTACGTCAAACCTAACCCAGAAACCGTGTTCACTTCCCGGACTCCGCTGAGAAGAGACCATCACGGCTACACATGCGGTTGATGCGTTTTAATTCAGATCTGGTGTCAAGTTATCTACAACCGGACATTAACAAATTCCCATCTGCCAATAACCGCAGGCACGGCTTTCGAAAGATTATACCCTGTAGGGGTGTCCCAACTTAGCCCATGACAAGCTCTCGCGATCAACGAAGGAATAGACCTTCTCCCAGGAAGACCCGATCAGACTCGGAATCCCGGTTTACAAGACATTTCGACAATGGTAAAACAAGACCAGCAAAGCCGCCCGATGCGCCGACAATCCCGATAGGAGCTGCACATATCTCGTTCTCAGGGCAACACCGGATAGGTCAGCCTACGAGTAAAACCAGCCCTCGAGTTGCCCCGAGGTGGCCCCGCAGTCTGCCCGGTTCAGACCAACACTTAGACAAGCACTGGCCCCGGGGGGCTAAAATAAAGATGACCCTCGAGAGAGCGACTCCCAAGGGAAAAGGCAGGTGGTGGTGAGGCAAATGGTAAAACCAAGGTTGGGCCTTGCTGGAGGAGTTTTATTCAAAGCTAACTGTCAAGGGGGTCCCATAAATCACCCGACCGCGTAAGGAACGCAAAATCCGGGAACATAACACCGGTATGACGGAAACTAGGGCGGCAAGAGTGGAACAAAACACCAGGCATAAGGCCGAGCCTTCCACCCTTTACCAGATATATAGATGCATTAATAATATAAGAGATATTGTGATATCCCAACCAAAATCCTGTCCACCATGGAGAAATCTTCAACTTCACCTGCAACTAGCAACGCTATAAGAGGGGCTGAGCAAAAGCGGTAACATAGCCAAACAACAGTTTGCATAGGAAATGTGTCAAAGGTTAGAGGTTCATGGCAATATGGGAGGCTTGAAAAACAGGTGATAGGTAGCGCAGCAAGGCGATAGAACGAAGCAACTAGCATAGCAATGATAGTAGTGAGATCCAGGGTAGCGGTCATCTAGCCTGAAATCCCGCAAGGAAGAAGAATGAGTCCATGAAGAAGACGAATGGAAGAAGTCGAACCAAGCGTAGACGAACGGATCCTCACGATCGCAACGAAATAGGAACTATCGAGAAGAAGCACACAACATAGTAAACACACCACACATGAACAATGTATGATGCACAACAAGCATAATGCATGACAAATCTACATGAAGCTACTCATGGCAAGATATGATGCAAACAAGAGCAACACATCAAGGCAAGTTTAAATGAGGTCGGGAACAACATATAACAATTCCGGTAAGTCCTCATATGCATATTTCGAAGTTGGTCCAGATCTGAATAAACATAATGTTCAAGTTGTTAAATAGCAAGTTAAAATGCACCAAGATGATCTACACGAGATTCTAGTCAAGTTACATATAAAGTTCATTTAGTTTGGAGCTACGGCCTAGAAGATATGAGCAAAACAAGATCAACATGGCATCGATGCAAAATGCATACAAACATCAAGCAAACACCTCAAAACAAGGATGCAACATGATAATATGAAGCTACATGCAATTCTAAGCAAGTTTCATATAGAGCACACTCAAAACGGAGCAACGGTTCAACACACACACATGAAACAAGTTATAGCAACAATCTGTCCAAAACAGCAACTAGGCATATTGCAAGCATCAAAACAACATGCTACAGCACCCCAACATGAAAACAAAAGACATCGACATGATGTAAAGGTAAAGCACAACAAACCATGAACATTGAGCTATCTCCAGAAATCACTAGTACATGGTCAAGCACACATGGCAAGATTGCAAGTAATAACAATTCAGACTTTGCAGAAAATAACATCAGGTTGTAATGTTTAGAGCTATCAAACTACATGTTACAGGAACTTAATATGGCAAACAAAGGCATGGGATGAATCTACTAATTGCATAGATCAAAAGTCCTTTACTGACCATAAGCCAAAAAGGAACAGAAAATATGATGGCACCCATGTAAACATAGCAAGTTATAATACAGATTCATACATGGCAGGAACAGAATTATGAAGGCATGTTAATGAGCTTGTACCACTCACCACAGAGCAATATATAGCATGGAAAGGCAAACAACAGTAAGAAGGCATGTTAGTAAAGCTAAGCATGGCAAGAGCAAGTCCACAGGGTGCATGGATCACTAGGAAAACACATGGAAACAACTGAACTTAATGTTAACAGGCTGACAGCAACATTATGAAGCAACTTTGGAGCAAGATATGAACAAGCTACAGCAAGCTATAAATGCTACCAGGGGCATGTATGGTTAGAAGATGACATGTAGATCAAAACATATTTATAGAACATCTCCAGATTATGCATAGAATAATTTGTAGCAACATGTTTACATCGCATCACGAAATAACAGATTCAGCCTAGCAAAACAGCAACATCAAGTACACTACTTAACAAGCTCGATTCACTCACCACAAGTCATTGCATGACAAGATAAGCATAGCATCATCAAGAAGACATGTTTATGAAACAAACCAAGTCAAGAACAAGTCCATAGCATGCAATGATCAACTATAGCAACCTTGGTAAAATTGAATAACACGAAAATAATCTGCCAGGAAACATTTTGAAGCAAAAGTAGAGCACGAAAATGACATGCTAGACTACTCAATAATTACAACCAGAGGCATGAATGGATAGACAATAACCACATGTTCAAAACACCCTTACTGAAGTATCTCAAAATATGCATGGATCTCTCTGTAGCATCAAGTTTACATGGCATCAAAATAACAGCAGAACAGGGACTAAAATCAGCAACATCACGATGCCTAGTTTGCATGCTTTTGCTACTCACCACATTGATCACGAAAATACATGGTAAACACCTCTGTAAAGAAGACATGGCATATATCAAAACAGATGAAGACATGAACCTCATAGGATGCACACATCAATCATGGCAAAAATGACAAAAGAGCTCGTTCTGATAAGAATCTGAAACTAACATTATGAAGCACTCTTCCAACAGCATTTCGGGCATCAAGATGAGCTCAAATGTAAATTATGAAATGAGATGAAATGATGTACTCGTTGAGACGAACAATTTGACATATTACACGCACAAAACGGAGCTACGGATGCAGAGATACGACATGACGAACATAGCATGATAATTACACAGTTTCGGGACTTGGTCATTTTACTGAAAAAAACAGTACGGGCGTTATATAGATATCTCGCGCCCAGGGCGGAGGTTAGGCGGGCTCGCTCACCTAGCGGGCTTCGGCCCAGGACGAAGGAGGAGGCAGGCTGGCTGGGCCTGCGAGGCCGACTGGGCCAGGGAAGGAGGAGCTGGGCCGCGGCCCACGTGGGCGCGGTCAACGGGGCGCAGGGTCAGGGCGGCGGCAGCGGCTGGGCTCGCGTGGGCCCGCGGCCGGTCTAGCGGGCCGCACGGCGGCGAAGGAGAGAGAGAGGAGACGCTGGGTGACAGCGCTGGCGAGTGGGGCGGCGACAAGTGGCGGCGGGGGAGCTGCCCGGCGCAGAAAACGAGGAAGATGCGCCGGCTGGAGGTGGGAGGAGGCTAGAGGCTAGGTTTAGACTAGGAAATGCCCAAATATGGAAGGAGGGGTCTATATATAGCAAAAGAGGACTAGGGTTGGGGGGTTTGAGTCCGTTTCGGAGCCTCCGATCATGATCCGACGGATCTGATCACGAAGGGGGTTAGGCAAGCCTAGGTGGGCTGTGAAAAGAGGGTTTGGACTGAGGGGAGAGAAGAGAGGTGAGGCCCGGCGACAGTCTCGAAGACTGAAACATCCGACGAATATACCCACTATATCGCGGTTATATATTTAATGGTTGGGCAGTCAAACGAACTCCGAATGCGATGAAACTTGGCAGGCGCTCTGTCTACACTATAATAAGACCGCACGACAAGTTGCAACCCATTCCGAGAACATTTTTATGCCACTTATAAAATATATTTTAGAGGTGCCGCGGGCGCGTGCGAGTGTGTCTGGACTCCAAACGGACAACGGAGAGAACCAGCGAAACCCGAACGAATGCATGTTTTGAAAAACATGCAGATGAAATGCAGAAGATGACATGGCACAATGCAACACGCAAGCAAATGACATGGCAACGAGGGCGAATAACTGGCATACACCTGGCGCATCGAATCCGGGGCGTTACACTCACCCTGTGTGGCGGCTTATGTTGAGGCGGACAATGAAAAGGCTCGTCAGGAGGCACTGGACTTGTTGGATGAGGAGCGAGACTTGGCAATGGCCCGCTCGGCGATTTACCAGCAAGACCTGCGCCGTTATCACAGCCGCCGGGTCAAGAGCAGAACCTTTCAGGAAGGTGATTTGGTGCTCCGGCTCATCTAGTATCAATCTGACATGCACAAGCTATCTCTGCCTTGGGAAGGACCCTTTGTGGTCAGCAAGAATCCGAACAACGGGTCATATTACCTCATTGATATTCGAGACCACAAAGACTCACGTAAGTCAGAGGAAGAGACCCGCCGGCCGTGGAACATAGCCCATCTTCGTCCTTATTATACTTAAGCCACCGGCTCTTAGGATGTATATACTTTTGACGATGTATATATTATATAAAGCAATAAAGCAGGACATCTGTCCTTTTTTCCTACAACGAATGTTTTTATGTCTTCTTTATCAGGTGATGGACACTACCAACAGGGAGCGGATCATATTTGAATCCGGCTTTCTCTTTGGACCAGCTTATGATCATATCTGAATCTAGCCATGATCACTTGGAGGCTTCCTGTTCAAACATAGGTCGTATCCGAACCAAAGAGAACATAGCTGTCGATACCCGCTTGAACGGCATACTGCCAAACCCACTTGGGGGCTTCTTGATCATATTTGAATCATAGCTTAACCCCTTTGGGTCTGACGTGGATCGTATACGAATCAGCGTCATAAACAAATCTTATGGTCACTTGGGGGCTTCCTGTTCAAACATAGGTCATATTCGAACCAAAGAGAACATAGTTGTCGATACCCATTTGATCGGCATTGCCAAGCCACTGGGGGCTATATGATCGTATCTGAATCTTAGCTTAACCCCTTTGGAACGGTTTACTGATCGTATTCGAATCAGAAGCCTGTAAATTATTTTGACTATCCTGAGACCTTGTGAAAACATTATGAGATGTTTTTTTGTCTTTCCGGTTTAATATTGGTCACACCAGGTTGTTAAGTATCAGGTGAGCATCAAGTCAGCAGGAAAAATTATCCAAGGATCAGGCAAGCAAAATTAACACGCCAAGGACATCAAAGTCAGAAATATATAGCAGTGGCGGCTTACGAAAGTGTTAAGGCGCTAGGAACATGCGCGAAGGCATGACAAACATTGGAAAGTTTTTTATACTGTATTACAAGACTCCCCGAGTCTGAATAAATGAAGCATTGTTTTTTGCAAAGTATTTGGCGATTCACTCCTTCGGCAGGCTTGAAGTCTCCGGGTTATCCTTCTCCGCTTCTCCGTCGGCTGTTTCCTCCTGGAAAGTTGACGAGGCCCAGTCAATGCCGTTCAAAGCTTCAGCTTCATCATCTATTAAATCGGCTGGATCCACTTCAGGGGTAAAAGTATGCTTACGAATTGGAGGGATCAGGCTGATTTGATCATATGGAGTGTTTGGAATTCTCCGGTTGTCACTGTCATAAGCCGGCGCATACTTGCTAAGGTCGGTGTCGTTTCCAACAAGGGTTGCCACGGGACGTATGGCTTTGACGCAGGCGGTGAAATCATGGTCGTCAAACACAGTGCCGCCTTCCTTTAGACTTGGGTATCCAAGGGCAAGGTCGGCCGGGTCTAGTTCTGGGAGCCATGCTTTAGCCCGGCTCAATGCGGCTACGGCCCCGGCTCTTGAGGACGCCCGCCTTAAGTCTTGGATCCGCTGAGGCAGGAAAGCGAGGCTCTTCAGTACGTCTTGCAGAAGGCGGGGAGGAGGGCTTGATAAGGCTACAACGGACAAGGCACGTTGTGACCCGGAGTACAACTGTTCCACTAAGGTATAAACTGCTTTAAGCTTGATCAGCATATTCTGTTTAAGGTTGGTACTCCTGGGGCCTGTATGTATACCAGTATAATAGTCAACCGGAAGTAATTATTACAATATTCATTGAAAGGTTACAATGTTAGAGGTTTTGCACAGTAACTTACCGAAGATGGCTGAGACCATTTGAGATATCTGCCATTTTAAGTCGGTCAGCTCGGTTGTTGCCTCTGCAAGAGATGCTTCTGCTGTCTCGGCCCGAGTCACCAGTGAAGCCTTCTCATTAGCCCAAGCTTTCTTCTCCGACTCAAAATTCTTCTTTAGCTTCTCATTTTCAGAGACACTGAATTCAAATTTGGAGTTAGCCTTCTGAGTCTCAAGTTCTTGAGTTTCTAGACGACCCTTCAGGACAGCAAGCTCCGATTCAAACTGACTTATGATGGCCTGCATTGACACCAGGTTATGGTAAGGATTATAGTAAGGTAACATTTAAGTCCCAAGCACTTTACAAGTAAAGATACTTGGCACTTGGGGGCTAATGTATGCTGAAGAATTTTAAACTTATCATACCGGGTCACACATATTAAGTCTCAAGTACTTACAAGTAAACATACTTGACACTTGGGGACTAATGCATATTTCACTTTTACAACTATCATGTTATAACCAGGTTAAATATATTTTCTTTGAACCCGCTCAGTTAATAAGTAAAGCACATTTCTAAGTCTACAGCATATTTATTCATAAGCGATAGACTTGGGGGCTGGTACAGTATGTAAGACTCAGGTAAAAAGTATAAGTTATACCTCAGATTTGTGCTGTATTTGTTTTACCATGTCAATTTCCAGGTCACGGCTATTATGCACTTGATTTAGATAGCCCGAGACTATATCACCAATGCTTAAGTGAGTGTAATTACTAATGTCCTGCTTGGCTCTTCGGCGTTCGGCAAGTTCTTCCTTGGCGGAACATTTCGCAAGGACGGTAGGCTGTCCTGGTTCAACAAACTGAGACCTCACAATCTCAACTTCCGGTTCATTTGTCTTGGCCGGGCTAGGAGTCTCCGGGTCATTTGTGTTGAGAGTATCCTCAGCAGATGGATCAAAGGTTGGCACTGGAATATCAGAAGCCGGATCAGGCGGCGGCTGATGGGTAGAGCTGTCTGGAGCAGACGCATTAATCACCGGTCCAGTTACAATCGGGTCTTGGGACGGCTTATTCTTCTTCGCCCTCTTGTTGGGTTTCACTTGCATGCTGTTAACAAAGGCAAGAGGATGAATACGCAAGCATGGGTAAAGTAAAGTTCAAGGTACATAAGGTTACATTACCCGGGAGCAGTTTTGAAAGCCGGCATGTTTGACTGCATGGATTCACCGGAAGAAGGAGAGGTATCCTGATAATTGGAGTCAGACGAATTGAGAGGATGACGAATTAAGCCCGCTAAAGGTAAAACAGAATGTAAATCAGAGATAACCTCAGTCCGACGCTTCCTAGTTACGTCAGGTAAGATGGAGGAGAGTTCTGCATCCTTGTTGTTCCGGGTCTGCCTCCGGTTCTCAAGTTGTTGTTGCTTCAAAAGAAATTGAGGATCTTGATAAGCAAGAGCATGTGAAAATCTTACTTTCCGGGTCACCCTTCGGATCTTTTGCTTTGGCAAAGGCTCTGAGTCGGAGGAGATTATAGTTACCTCTTCATTTGCTGCTTGACTGTTCCCCGTATCCTCCTGAAGGGATAGAATGTCAGACAGGTAATAACAAGGGAATTAAGAAAAATTAAAGATTACCTCTTCATCATCCGAATAACTATCCTCCAATTTGAATAAGTCGGAGGCGCTGGGTCTTTTCTTCTTTGAGTTTCTCGTCTTGGCAGCTTTTCTTTCGGCTTTCTTGGTCACCCTGGCTTGTTTTGCAGCTTCATGGTCATATTTGACCTTCCAGAAGTTATCATCGGCCTGTGAGAAAGGATAAGGAATTATGAGTACCAAAGAAGGTATAACATAGCAAAGAGTATTTATTAAGATTGATAACTTACTGTAGGGGCCGGGTTCTTCTGGCAAAAGGGAATTAAGCCAAAGGTGTTACTTGTCACAGTGCCCTCCTTCAGCAGTGACTGGGTCGTAGCCTCCACCACATCATCTGGTAAGTCCTCAGGACTATGGCGTAACGGGTCATCCTTTTCGCCTGTATAGGTACACATTAAGCCGGAACGACGACTTAATGGAAGTACTCGCAAACTGACCCAGACTCGGACCAGATCGATGCCGTTCAAACCGTTTCCCAAGAGAGCTTTGATCTTCTTGATGGTGGGATTGAGAGGCAGACGTTCAACAGCCGTCAGTTTGTCTGGTAGCGGGTGGTTGGAATCAAGGCGCAGGGCGCGAAAGCCGGGCAGAGGCTTCTCATCAGCTGGAGAAGTGTCCTGACAATAGAACCATGTTTGGTTCCAAGATTATGGGTGACTCGGCAGTTCAGCATAAGGAAAAAGGCTATCTCTCCTTCGCTGGATTGAGATGCCGCCAAGCTCAAGACTGGGCCCGTTGGCACGTTCATTTTGCCGGTTCATGTAGAAAAGTTCCCTGAATAATAGCAGACTTGGTTCCTCTCCCAGGTACACCTCGCAGAAGACTTCGAAATTGCAAATATTTGACACGGAATTGGGTCCGATGTCTTGAGGTCTAAGGTCAAAGAAATTCAAAACTTCCCTGAAGAATTTTGAACCGGGAGGGGCAAATCCCCGGCTCATGTGATCCATAAAAACTATCACCTCCCCTTCTTTGGGTTGAGGCTTCTCTTCAGACGGGTCAGGGACACGATAAGACATGACCTCCCTTTTTGGCAGGTGGCCAGATTTAATGAACTCAGCCAGTTTACTCTTGGTAACTATGGATGGGACCCAATTGCAGGTTACAGGGGCCTTGGCCGCCTTAGGAGCCATGACAACAGTTGGCCTATGACAAAATAAGAAGATCCGGTTCAATTTTAACCAGGGAGAAAAATCCTAATTATTCAAGGTGGCGGCTTAAGGAGGGGCCTAATGATATAAGGATGACTCTGCAACAATATTTAAGCCGCTACAAGTATCAAGAGCAGTTCAAAATTCTTCAGGTCATGAGAAGCAACTAAGGTTCTGTGTCATTTATTTAAGCCGGACACCTCGACAGTTGTGTTTTAAGGGCATTTACCAGAAGAAGTTTTCCGGGTGATAAAAACAAGTTTCACAGATGACAACTATTATTCTGGATCAAATTATTAATGTGAAAAGAAAATTTTCTAGACCTAAAAAACAGGGCAGGGAAGTTCATACACTCGAAGAGGGTTTCCAAACAAGGTAAATGAGATCTATTTCTATGCAAGATCAACACAAACAAGTACCGCAGCAGTTCTACATAGTTTTTACGATCTAAACAGGGCATTGGAGGTAAAACTAGCAAGGGTTTGCGTCGGGCGGTGATGAACGCCGATGAACTCAACGAAGTTCCAATGCAGATCTAAGAAAGGGAAGGAGAAGAACTCACAGATGTGGACGAGCTACGGAGGTTCGCCGTCGTTTTCTGGTCAGAGTCAGGTTGATGCAGCGGCCCGAGTCGGTGAAGACGAGGGGTTCCACGGCGGCGGCGGCGGAGCTCGAGAGGAGGCAAGAGAAGAATACGGCTGAAAGAGGGAAAGTGGAAGACATAAGTCGCGCCTATTTATAGGGAGAGGATAACTGAGATGACGCGGGAAATGAGGAGATAAGAGTTATTATCCAGCGGCCCCGACGCCTCAATTTTCGGAACAGTCAATAAAGCAGAGATCCGTTGAAGGATACGATGGAATAGAAAAGGAATTTAAGAGAGGATGATGTCACGCCGGGTTAACACGGATCCAGAAGATGATGTCATGGTGGGTTAAAGAAACCCTTCTGCACAGTCAGAAGACTGAAAAATTATTCTTAAAAGGTATTTTAAGATTGACATGAACAGGTTCAAATCAATCTGGGGCCTAATGTTGGGGATATAACTATTTGTGTAAGCCGCCCAGGAGGGGCCGGGTTATGCAAAGAAGACTCAAGCCCAAGACCAAGCATGAAGACGGCGGTTCAATAGGGGGCTTAAGCCCACAGGCGACTTAAGGCCCGTTGTAGTAAACTACCGTAATGGCATGACTTGTATCATAAGGTAGATTTAACTAGTCACCGAGCCGGACACTATTATAAGCCTGCCGGGACTCTGTAGGCCACAGGGTGTCAGCCCGTGTATATAAGGGGACGGCCTGCTGGCGGCTTAGGGCAAGAAACAACTCACCGAGAACCGAGCATAGCGTATCTCGCTCCCTAGTCATCGAAACATCAATACCAACCCAACTAGACGTAGGCCTTACCTTCACCATAAGGGGCTGAACTAGTATAAACCCTCTCGTGTCCTTTGTCCCGATTAACCCCTTCAAGCTTCCTAGTTGCGATGACTCCACAACTAAGTCCTTTCACGAGGACATCTGACGTGACAATTCCACTGCAGGCTCTCCGGGAGGAAGTAGTTACAAGAGCCTAGAGTTAGAATTAGCAAAATCGTTTAACCTGAATAGAAGAGAGGTAAGAATCCTAGAGTATAGAAGAGGAATAAAGATCCTAATACCACCCAATGACGACGTGGGCCCGTAAGCCGCACAACCATGTTAGTAAAAGTTTTTGCAATGACTAGACTCAACTTCGGCCAAGAAGTTTGGAAGGGGGATTCCTACAGGCAGTCGGCTCTGATACCAACTTGTGACGCCCCCGATTCAATCATACACTAATCATGCACGCAAATGTGTATGATCAAGATCAGTGACTCACGGGAAGATATCACAACACAACTCTAAAAATAAAATAAGTCATACAAGCATCATATTACAAGCCATGGGCCTCGAGGGCTTGAATACAAGTGCTCGAACATAAACGAGTCAACGGAAGCAACAATATCTGAGTACAGACATAAGTTAAACAAGTTGCCATAAGATGGCTAGCACAAACTGGGATACAGATCGAAAGAGGCGCATGCCTCCTTCCTGGGATCCTCCTAAATTACTCCTAGTCGTCGGCGGCCTGAACATAGTAGTAGGCACCCTCGGTGTAGTAGGGGTCGTCGTTGATGGTGGCGTCTGGCTCCTGGGCTCCAACATCTGGTTGCGACATCCGAGAAGAGGAAAAGGGGGAAATAGGGAGCAAAGAAACCATGAATACTCATCCAAAGTACTCGCAATCAAGGATCTACACTACATATGCATGAGTATATATGTAAAGAGGCAATATTAATTGGTGGACTGCACTGCAGAATGCCAGAATGAGAGGGGGGGTAGCTAGTCCTATCGAAGACTATGCTTCTGGCAGCCTCCATCTTGCAGCATGTAGAAGAGAGTAGATTGAATTCCACCCAGTATTATCGCATAGCATAATCCTACCCGGCGATCCTCCCCTCGTCGCCCTGTGGGAAAGCGATCACCGGGTTGTCTCTGGAACTTGTCTGGGTGTGTTTTATTAAGTATCTGGTTCTAGTTGTCATAAGGTCAAGGTACAACTCCGGGTCATCCTTTTAGCGAGGGACACGGCTATTCGAATAGATAAACTTCCCTACAGGGGTGCACCACATTTCCCAACACGCTTGATCCCTCTGGCCAGATACACTTTCCTGGGTCATGCCCGGCCTCAGAAGATCAACACGTCGCAACCCTACCTAGGCACAACAAAGAGGTCAGCATGCCGGCCTAAATCCTATGCGCCCAGGGGTCTGGGCCCATCGCCCATTGCACAACTACACATTGCGTGGGCGGCCGGTGAGCAGACCTAGCAACCTCCATTACAAAGGAAATTGCGTTACGCGGTCTAACTCGACGCGCGTTGTTCAGTCACTAACGTCAAGAAGGCTTTGGCTGATACCACGACGTCGAGTGTCCATAGCTGTTCCAGCGTAGTTGGTTAGTGTGTATAGGCCACTGGCTAGACTCAGATCAAATACCAAGATCTCGTTAAGCGTGTCATTTTGATGTAACCGCGGACACCGACCAGGGCCAGGCCCACCTCTCACCTACGTGCTCTCAACCTGCCCTCTCGCTCCGCCACAAAGATCCACATAGAGGGCCGTCGGGATAAAAGTCCTTTCAACCCCCAATCCGTGAATCACTCGCGGGTACTCTACGAGCCGACCCGACTTTAGTCACCATCTGTATAGTATGTAAGTATGTATAGTATATACTCGTCATCACCTCCTGAGTGATCACGACCCGATAATATAGCAAGGCAGACGGACAAGAATGTAGGGCCACAGGTGATAAACTAGCATCCTATACTAAGCATTTAGGTTGCAGGTAAGGTATCAACAGATGTAGCAACGATGATAAGCTATGCAACATGATAGGATTAATCGAAAACAGTAAGAGGCTATACTACTCTAATGCAAGCAGTAGAGGAAGAATAGGCGATATCTGGTGATCAAGGGGGGGTGCTTGCCTGGTTGCTCTAGCAAGAAGGACGAGTCGTCAACACCGTAGTCAAACTGGGGGTCGTCGGCAGCCTCGGGTCTATCGGAAAGAAGTAACGGAGGGGAAACACAATAAATAACAAAGCAATCAAAGTATCACAAAGCGTAGCATGGCAATACGTGGTGCTAGAGGTGACCTAATGTAGTAGTAGGTGACACCCGCGAAGTGGGGAAACATCCTGGAAAGTATTCTCGGTGTTTCGCGATTTTGGACAAACGGACCAGAGGGGGATTGTTGCACGTTTGCTATTCTAGGGACGTGTGGCTGATGAACTGGTTGCGTATTCGGATTCGTCTCGTTGTTCTGAGCAACTTTCATGTACAAAGTATTTTCATCCGAGCTAGGGTTTGTTTTATATTAATTTTCAAAGTTTTAAATCATTTTCTGAAATATTATTAATTCAAAAAAATGAAAAAAATGCTAAGTGTACCCAACAGGGTACACTGTGGCTGACGGGTGGGCTAGGGGGGACCAGCTGACCAGTCAACGTTTGACTCGTCAACCGGAGTGGAGCCCCTGTCATTCTCTGTTTTAAGTAATCCTAATAGTTTAATTAGACTAATTAGGTTATTAGACTAATTAATTTTTAGTTGATTAAGTTGTTAATTAATTAATTAATTAATTAGACTAATAATATTATTATTTATCCTTTTTTCGTTCTTATCCGGGGCGTGGGCCCTAGTGGCCCGGGGCACAGCCGGCCACACACGCTCACTAATACATCTCCAACGTATCTATAATTTATGAAGTATTCATGCTATAATATTATCCATCTAGGATGTTTTATATGCATTTATATGCTATTTTATATGATCTTTGGGACTAACCTATTAACCTAGAGCCCAGTGCCAGTTTCTATTTTTTCCTTGTTTTCGAGTTTTACAGAAAAGGAATACCAAACGGAGTCCAATTGACGTGCCAATTTTTGACGAATTTTTATGGACCAAAAGAAGCCCCTGGAGTGCAAGAGTTGGGCCAGAAGAGTCCCGGGCTGCCCACGAGGGTGGGGGCCATGCCCACCCCCCTAGGGCACGCCCCCTGCCTCGTGGATAGCCCGGAGACCCCCCCTGACGTGAGACCTACGCCAAAAATTCCTATACATACTAAAACCTCCAGAAAACACAATAGATCGGGAGTTTCGCCGCTGCAAGCCTCTGTAGCCACCAAAAACCAATTGGGACCCTGTTTCGGCACCCTGTCGGAGGGGGGATCCCTCACCGGTGGCCATCTTCATCATCCCGGCGATCTCCATGATGAGGAGGGAGTAGTTCACCCTCGGGGCTAAGGGTATGTACCAGTAGCTATGTGTTTGATCTCCCTCTCTCTCTCTCTCTCATGTTCTTGATTTGGCACGATCTTGATGTATCGCGAGCTTTGCTATTATAGTTGGATCTTATGATGTTTCTCCCCCTCTACTCTCTTGTGATGGATTGAGTTTTCCCTTTAAAGTTATCTTATCGGATTGAGTCTTTAAGGATTTGAGAACACTTGATGTATGTCTTGTCGTGCTTATCTGTGGTGACAATGGGATATTCACGTGATCCACTTGATGTGTTTTGGTGATCAACTTGCGGATCCAGTTACCTTGTGAACTTATGCATAGGGGTAGGCACACGTTTTCGTCTTGACTCTCCGGTAGAAACTTTGGGGCACTCTTTGAAGTACTTTGTGTTGGTTGAATAGATGAATCTGAGATTGTGTGATGCATACCGTATAATCATGCCCACGGATACTTGAGGTGACATTGGAGTATCTAGGTGACATTAGGGTTTTGGTTGATTTGTGTCTTAAGGTGTTATTCTAGTACGAACTCTATAATAGATTGGACGGAAAGAATAGCTTCATGTTATTTCACCACGGACTCTTGAATAGATAGATCAGAAAGGATAACTTTGAGGTGGTTTCGTACCCTACCATAATCTCTTCGTTTGTTCTCCGCTATTAGTGACTTTGGAGTGACTCTTTGTTACATGTTGAGGGATAGTTATATGATCCAGTTATGTTATTATTGTTGAGAGAACTTGCACTAGTGAAAGTACGAACCTTAGGCCTTGTTTCCTACCATTGCAATACCGTTTGTGCTCACTTTTAGCGCTTACTACCTTGCTGTTTTTATAATTTCAGATTACAAATACCTTTATGTACCATCCATATTGCACTTGTATCACCATCTCTTCGCCGAACTAGTGCACCTATACAATTTGCCATTGTATTGGGTGTGTTGGGGACACAAGAGACTCTTGGTTATTTGGTTTGTTTGAGAGAGGCCGTCTTCATCCTACACCTCCCACAGATTGATAAACCTTAGGTCATCCACTTGAGGGAAATTTGCTACTGTCCTACAAACCTCTGCACTTGGAGGCCCAACAACGTCTACAAGAAGAAGGTTGCATAGTAGAAATCACTCATGCACACACAGCCGTGGGCGAGGCCATGGACGGAGCGTGGCCGGCGGCTAGCGGGCGCTGGGCAGGGCGTGGCGCGAGTGGGGAAGGGACGCGGCGGCGCATGCGGAGTGCACAGGGGGCGATGACGGTCGAGCGCAGGGCTGCCGGGAGCAGGTGGAGCCAGGGCTGCGGGATGGAGTCGGCTTGGGTGCGGGAAGACTGACAGGGGGGCGCGGCATGCGGGCCGAGCGCAGGCGGAGCGCAGCGGCAGCACTGCAGGCAGGCGGCCAGGGGAAGCATCGGCGAGTGGGCTGACAACGGCAGATGCAGGCGTGAAGGGCGCGGCAAGCAGCTAGCAGCAACGAGTAAGAGCGGCGGAGCAGCAGCAGGTGCGGGCGGTGGCAGCAGCACGCGAGCGCAGCATGAGAGCAGCGGCAGGTGAGGCCACGAGAACGGGAGCGAACAGAGAGGTTCGACCATGTCAGTGGTGGCGTCCTACGGCGACGGGAGCAGAGGAGAAGGGGGAAATGGAGGAGGGACTCACAGGGAGCTGTAGGGAGGTGGCAGTGGGCTCGAGATGGCTTGTGGTGGCCGGAGTCCACGACGGCGAGGCAAACGGCGTCGGGGACGAAGAGGTCGAGGGCGGAGGGGGCATCCAGCGAGGCGTCGAAGGCAATCCAGCGACGGGGTTGGTGCCGGCGTCGGCGCACGGTGACAGAGGCGAAGGGATCGGGGTTCGCTGCCCCGATGCAGAACATGGAGGGGAGTGGGGAACGAGGGGGTTAGGGTTTCGGGTGCGAG
>NC_041391.1:637719195-637768870 GCF_002162155.2 Triticum dicoccoides
GGTCCCCTTTTATTTAGTTTTGCTTCTCTCTTTTCTTTTTATTTATTTTCCTTTTCTGTTTTATTAAATTTTAGTTTTTATAAAATACAAAATTGTATCTAAAATATTATTAATAAATATGCTACTGCCACAATTAACTTGGCACCTAAAACAAATTAGTTTGTAATTGATTTTTGTTTTAAAAGCATTTAAATAATTGTTCTTGCTATGTTTTATTCATTTTATAATATTTAAACATTTTTTAAAAGTTTGGTTCCTCCACCATAATTACCTATGCTTTATTTGGCACAACCTGAACATTTTAGTTTTAATATTTGAAAACTTTTATTGTTTGTCTTTAATTTGAAGTTGAATTCCGAATCGGTTTTGAACTAACGCGAGATTATCAACACTAACCAAGGTGACGTGGCATCATTACCAGAGGGTTACTGTAGCTTAATTACCCGGGCGTCACAAAAAGCGTAAAGTCAGAAAGGCATCCACGCTTACCCGGATGTGAGCGGCAAGGGCTTGGGCCCCTTCCGATTGGCTGCCACCTTCAGGGCCTCCTGCCGCTTGGTGGCGTCTGCCTATCTTGTGGCGTCCGCCTTCCTGGTCCTCTTGGCCGGGAGGCTGCCATACCTCCCCCCTGGTGGCGCTTATGCCCGGCCGGTTCGGCCGCGGGTTGCGGCATTGAAGTGCCGGCTCCTTTCTCCGCGCCCCCTCAGGTGGGCGCTGCTCGTCGTCGCCCTTGTGTCATCAAACCAAGACCGGACGTCGCCGACTCCTCCTCCAGAGCCTCCTGCTCCGGGGCCGCTCGATCCATCTCCGCCTCTTGCGGAGCCGCCTGCCTTGGCGCCGTCGTCTTCGTCGCCGCCTCCCCTAGCAACCTCCTCGTCGCCGCCTTCCTCCATGGTGGCCGCCCCAGCTCAGGGTCCTCAATGTTGTTGTCCTCACGGTCTGACATCCATTGGTGGCCCAAGTCGGCGTGCCTTGGCCCACGAAGCGCTGCCATAAAGGCCGATTGGTCAAGTCGGAAGAACAAGAAATGATAAGAGCGGAGCAGTCGGGCTTGGCACTTACCACGGGAGGAGGGTTGGCCTGGCTGTAAGGCTCGTATCCGATGCGCCACTCCGCCTTGTTGAGTTTGAAGTTGGTGATGTCGTTGACGTGGAGGGCCACCACTGACCTCGGCATCTCCTTCGTCGACAACCAACACGGGTCCTGGCGGCTGCTCATCTCGCAGATGACGTGCGGTCGAAGCTAGAGCGGCGACACCCGGTG
Organism: Triticum dicoccoides; assembly: GCF_002162155.2. Lineage (NCBI taxonomy): Eukaryota > Viridiplantae > Streptophyta > Magnoliopsida > Poales > Poaceae > Triticum > Triticum dicoccoides. The sequence continues at coordinate 637,720,459 of NC_041391.1, forward strand.
CATGATGAAGCCGGCCAGCAGGTCGGCCGGCTGGAGGCCCTCCTGTCTGGCCATCTCCTCCAGCCGGACAAGGACGCTGACGATGTTGGGAGGTAGTGGTTTCTTGGGCTGCTGCTGCTGGCAATTGCCGTGTGGTCCAGCAGGCGGCCCGGGCGCGTAAGGCAGAAGGTTGATGTAGTCTACGTTTTGGAGGTTCCGGACATAGAAGTACGACCTCTGCCAGAGTTTGGCCAACTCGTGCAGATGAATCAAAGGGAAGCGCGTGCTGCTTCCTGAGCGCATCACAGCCACGCACGTTCCGCACGGGGCTGGCTTGTCCTTCGCCGCCGTGCCAAGCTTGAGGTATAAGAATCTACCCGCGAGCTCGATAGTCGGCTGAACGCCGAGGTACCCCTCGCAGAAGGAGAAGAAGGCAGAGAGACACACCACCGTGTTGGGGGTGAGGTGGTGCGGCTGCAGATGGTAAAAGCAAAAGAACTCCGGAAAGAAGTGATGACCCACAAGTATAGGGGATCTATCGTAGTCCTTTTGATAAGATTGTCGAACCCAACAAGGAGCAAAAGGAAATGGCAAGTGGTTTTCAGTATGGTATTCTCTACAAGCATTGAAATTATCGGTAACAGATACTTTTGTGAAAAGGTAATTCGTAACGGGTAACAAGTAACAAAAGTAAATAAGGTGCAACAAGGTGGCCCAATCCTTTTTGTAGCAAAGTACAAGACTGGACAAACTCTTATATAAAGCAAAGCGCTCCCGAGGACACATGGGAATTTCTGTCAAGCTAGTTTTCATCATGCTCATATGATTCGCGTTTGTTACTTTGATAATTTGATATGTGGGTGGACCGGTGCTTGGGTACCGCCCTTCCCTGGACAAGCATCCCACTTATGATTAACCCCTCTCGCAAGCATCCGCAACAACGAAAGAAGAATTAAGGTAAACCTAACCATAGCATGAAACATATGGATCCAAATCAGCCCCTTACGAAGCAACGCATAAACTAGGGTTTAAGCTTCTGTCACTCTAGCAACCCATCATCTACTTATTACTTCCCAATGCCTTCTATCGGTGTCAAAACCGGCGGATCTCGGGTAGGGGGTCCCGATCTGTGCGTCTCAGGCTGATGGTAACAGGAAGCAAGGGACACAATGTTTACCCAGGTTCGGGCCCTCTCGATGGAGGTAAAACCCTACTTCCTGCTTGATTAATATTGAAGATATGTGGAATACAAGAGTAGATCTACCACGAGATCGTAGAGGCTAAACCCTATGAGCTAGCCTATGATGCTATGATTGTAATTGTGATCGGCCTTCTAAGGACCATGCTCTCTGGTTTATATAGACACCGGAGAGCTAGGGTTTACATGGAGTCGGTTTACAAGGAAGGAAACATAATACCCGGATTGCCAAGCTTGTCTTCCACGCAAAGGAGAGTCCCATCCGGACATGAGCCGAAGTCTTGAGTCTTGTATCTTGACGCTTCTATAGTCCGGACGATGCATATAGTCCGGCTGTCCGGATACCCCCTTATCCAGGAATCCCTCAGTAGCCCCTGTACCTGGCTTCAATGACGATGAGTCCGGCGCGCAGTCTTCTCTTCGGCATTGCAAGGCGGGTTCCTCCTCCGAATACTCCAAGATGATTATCGAACACGTAGGTTGTGTCCGGATCTGCAAGATGATCTTCATACACCCTTAGCATAAATCCGTTCTGCTGGCAATTTTCGTACATCATGCCCTTGCATCGTGACCTGGTCCAACACGAACCAGCATTTCCCGCTCCACCTCAACTCGTGTTGCGAGGCAATTTTATCGGCACGTCCTGCCAAAGTAGAGATCGTGTCCCTCTTAATACGGGATCTTTCATCAATATGGGCATATGCGACCCCACGACGACTGTTGGTATAATTCCATGTTTTTTAGATAAGTCTCAAGCAGTCACGCTGAGGACTCTTGGTATTCATCCCTTTTATAAAGGGGTCAAGGCCTATGCCTTGTTTCCACTTCTCCTGCTCCTTCTCGCACCTCGAGCTCCATCACTCAAAACCTAAGCTCCAACACCCCATATCCTCCAGTATGTCCAGATCCGACGCAGCAGGCCGGTGGGCGGCCTCCTCGATTCAGGAGGAGGATATCACGAAGCTGAGGGAGGTTGGATATCTTCCTCCTATGGGGCAAGTCATCACCACGCCGGAGCCTAATGAGAGCATCATGTTTACTCCTCACTTCCTCCGAGGCCTAGGCCTCACCCTTAATCCCTTCGTGAGGGGGCTCATGTTCTATTATGGCTTGGATTTCCATGATCTGGCTCCAGACGCCATCCTCCATATCTCGTCTTTCATTATCGTGTGCGAGGCTTTTCTCCACGTCAACCCACACTTCGGCTTATGGCTAAAGACCTTCAATGTGAAGCGAAGATGATCGAGGGGTGACATGCGGAGTGCGGAGGCGCCATAATAAGCAGGAACGCCGATGCACCATGGCCAGAGGGTTCTTTTCCGTAAGTGTCCGATGTATGGCAACGGAGATGGTTCTATGTCACCGCTCCCAGAGGCACAAAGTAGGTAGCTGCCACCGATTTCCGCTCAGGCCCTCCATCATAGTTGGCGTCTTGGACCAATGTGGGACGGAGTTATGGGCCTACTGGCGATGTACCAGAACTGCAGAATCGCATCCGGGAGCTTATTAGGAAGGACATAAATCTTGTCAGCATAATTCAAGTAATGCTAGTCCGACGGATATTGCCGTGCAAACGCCGGCCTCTCCATATGTGGGAGTTTAATCCGGAGGGTCCACGGACTATTAAGCACTTCTTCGGCCTGACGCTCGAAGGCATGTGTAAATTATTCTTCAGACCACAAGTAAAGTGTCCGGACACCATCGAGGATGCGGGCCTAAGCTGCAATCACCTAGATGCCCAAGTAAGTAACCTTAAAGCTGGACACTTTATTTATATTTATCATGATTATTATTCTAACATTCCCTCCGCGGCTAGGAATGGCTTGACAAGGCGAAGAGAATCAGGTGTCCGGCACCACTTCCTGAAGGCTCGCCTGGTCCCATCATTGCAAAGATGCTAGACCGGGCGCTCAGCAAAATCCCTTCAGGGAAAGGCAAAGGAGATGGAAGTGAAGCTAAACTTCATGCGCTGTGCAGCCAGACCGGGGAAATTTCTAACCCTCCTATGGAGGATAGTCGAGAAGGGAAGGTCAAAGCCTCCTCCCCACGCGGGAAGAAGAGGGCCGCATCCAAAGATTTGGAGGCGGAGACGCCCAAGCAAGGGAAGAAAACAACACCAAGGGCCTCTGCCGCGACGGGCGCCCTCATCACGCCACGCCCACCAACGGGCCAACCCTCCAACGAGCCGTAAGTCATTCATTAATTTGAAGGTGAGATGTTACTCTGAGATCCATAACCAGGACTTTGTTTTTTGTAGTCCGCCGAGAAGCTCTTCTCAACAGATTTCGTCTTCGGGGGACCTTCATCCGAAGATGATGGAAAGTGAAACCTCACCCCACTCTCTGCCTCATGAGGCGGGCGACACAGAGGTGTCGTCACGGAGGAGTCCGGATATACCGACGCCGGAGGCTAGTACGTCAGCCGCCCTGAGTCCGGAGCACTTGGCTCCCATGGGGGGCGATGAGAAGGGTCCGGCGCAGTTTAGTGTCCGGCCGGATGTACTGACGGGCCGTCTGGAGCGAGCCGTGCTCTCGGAGGAGCACCGCTCTTTAATGAGCACGGTGCTCACGAAGATTTCATCCGCTACCAGCGGCTTGAATGAGGCATTTACAAGCCTTCTGAAAGGCTTTGAGGTATGTAATGAAAAAATGCACAACTTTTTGGTTATGAAGCACGCGCTAGGTGTGCTCCCTGTAGATAGTAGCCCCTGAGACCCTGGTTGCCCACCATAGGAGGCAAACGGGGGATCATATACTAATGGTTGTGTCGTACATGTGCGCAGGTATACAAGGATTCGGCAGCCGACCAGTCTGTTGAAGTTGCCGAGCTAAGGAGGCAAATCGGATCCATCGATGCCGATATCACGCTGGTGAATAAACGGCTTGAGGAGTCCCAGGGTATGTGCTTGATTTTCATTATAATTTATAGGAAAATGCCAAAGAGGCATAATATTAATGCAATGTATTGGCACTGCAGATGGTGTTGTTGCCGTGGAGGCCCTGAGGGCGGAACTTGCTCAAGCCAAGGAACAAGCTCGGGCTAGCAATGTGGCTGCCCTAAAGGCGGCCGAAGAGTTGAGAGCCAAACAGGCTGCTCGTCACTGAAGCGAGGAAAAGATAGCCGAAATGGCTGAAGAGTTAAAAAATGCCGCCGACCGGTACGCACTCCTTGAAAAGGAGAATAAGGCTAGTTCGGCCGAGCTGGACAAGGCACGTAATGCCGCCAAGGAGATGCGGACCGAGATCCGGAGTATGCGGGAGGATCTCCAACAAGCTGACAAAATCGTGGCTGGGGGCTCGTACTTACTGCGGACGAAGTTCTTGGATCCGAAGTATGCTCCCCTGTCGGGTCGCATGAGTCCTACAGACACATAAGCGGATTTGGCGAATAGCACGGCTGATGTTGTCAAGTTCTTCGCAGGTCAAGACGATGAAGAAGTGGAGAAACTTTTCTGGTCGCAGTTCAATGCTCCCACTCGCCCACTGCCATTGAATGAGAAGGTGGCTGCTATGGCGGAGCTCCACAGGCTGTCCGGACTCGCGATGCGGTCTGTAATAGACCATCTTTGGCCGAAGGGGCCTAAGCCGGACATCTACTTTGGTTTGGTGCAGCAGTTCCTTGGAGCCGTATCCCGGATTGACGCCATGAGGAGGTGGGCATGCATAGAGGGTGCACGGATGGCTCTAGCCCGCGTTAAATCCTACTGGACGAATATGGAGGCCACTGTAATAGCGAGCCAGGATCTGGCGGGAGGCCCACATCCGACCGAGCACTACTTGGCGCAAGTCACATAAGGTGCCCGCCTGATAGAGGCGCAGTGCTCGAAGAGTGTTTTATTCGAGTGATAAGTCAAATCATTGTAGAAAACAATGTTTAGTTTAATTATGAGGCTATGTTTATACTTTTGCCCGGAAGTATGATTATCCTCCCTTTGCGGCTATTCTTATATGTATAAGTAGTCTGAAAGATAACAGTCGTTGGCTTCACCCCCCTCGCGGACAATGCGGGGGTGTTTGGCGAAAAAAATATGCATAATCACACTTGATCCAACGTCTTGGTCCGTTAAGGAGGTGATCGCACGCCGAACTAGGCAACCGGACTATATAGCTGTAACACTTTCGCTTAGCCATGGGAGTCTAATGGTGGGGCTACTATGTAGCCCCTGGTACCTCCACGTGCATCCGAATACGGGCGCGTGTGTACATGGCCGGGAAACGGCCCTTCGTTAAGGCGGAGGAATCTTTAGGGATTCCGGTGAGTCTTCGAGTGGTTGAACAGTCTCTCGATGTATCATGACGGTCAGTTTTCGACTTTCTTTACCAAGGCGCTCATCCGGAATAACCAGGGCACAATCGCAGTAGTTCTCCTTTGGCCTGCCTTAGCCCGATGATAGCGGAACGTAAGGCGGCAAACCCAGGAGCCGGGCAAACCCAACATTTTGACCAAAGACATGATTCAGAGCTGATGCATATACGGCCAAACTCGTGACGCTGAACACTCCCGAGGGTATTCGGTCTTTTGTAAAAGAAGATAGACTGACAAGAGCCTATTTTAAGCCCTTTATTTCTAGGTACGTGCAATTTAGTCTGCCGTGGCCAAATGCGAAAAACGGTAGTATCCTCTATGGGTATAGAACCCATGGGATGGTTAAACAACAAGAGGCAGTAGAAAAGGTTTACACAGGGGCTTAATCTAAAAAGAAACCTGTTGCATAGGGCCCTGCTGCATGTCTGCGCCTTTGTCTCTGTTGTGCCGTATCCTGGAAGGGTATCGTGCGAACGTTGTCTGCAAAAAAAGAAGAAAAACTCGTAGGAGGGTGCAGCGTAAGTATGCGATCAGCAATAAGAGTGTAAGCTGTTCGCCTGCTAATAAGGTCGAGCCAAGCGTGGGGCTGTATTAAATATAGACAGCCCCTGGTTTCGCATATGGGATTACATATATAGTGCCCTGTTTGAATTTATCCGGGCTACCGGACTCGTCTAACCGTGTCTGTGGTCGTAATGACCAATCATGTTTTCTAAAACTGGAGGCCGCTTATATTCCGGCCACCAGGGCCATCGCGTATTCCTCTACGCGTGAGGGGCGCTTTATGATTCCGCTAATGGCGATGATGCCACAGGGACCGGGCATCTTGAGTGTAAGGTGGCCATAGTGCGGCAATGCGTTGAAGCGGGCGAAGGTCGTTCTTCCTAGCAATGCATGATAGCTGCTTTGGAAGGGTGCGATAGTGAAGAGCAACTCTTCGCTTCTGGAGTTGCCTGTGGAGCCGAATGTTACTTCCAGCACGACGGAACCCCTGGTGCAGGCTGCAATGCCTGGTATCACCCCTTCAAAGGTGGTGTTGCTGTGTTTAATTCTGGACGGGTCTATCCCCATTCTGTGGATAGTGTCCTCGTATATTAAATTGAGACCACTGCCACCGTACATGAGGACACGGGTGAGACGGTATCCGTTGATTATTGGGTTAAGCACCAAGGCCTGTGATCCTCCGCGCAGAATACTAGTTCGGCCGTCGATGTGATCGAAAGTGATCAGACGAGACATCCAATAGTGAGACATGGGTACGACGGGCTCTACATAGTGCGCTTCTATGGGCGCGCGTTTATGCCCTCTCGTGGATGTGCGAGTCGCGTGGATCATGTTTACTGTTTTAACCTCTGGCGGGATTTTTTTCTGTACCCCAGTGTTCAGCTGGTGAGGTTCATCTTCGTCTTTGCTTGGTGTGCCCCTCCCCTTGTGTTCGACATTTAGTTTGCCCGCCTTCTTGAAGACCCAACACTCTCTATGGGTGTGGTTCGCAGGTTTTTCCAGGGTGCCATGAATTTGGCATAGTCTGTCCAGGACTCTCTTCAGACCGGACAGTCCGTCTTTAGTGCCTTTGAATGGCTTCTTATTCTGATCAGGTTGAGAGCCCCTGAATCCGGCATTGACCGGCGTGTTATCCGGGCTCTCTTCCTTGTTTTGGCGTTTGTTTTTATTTTCCATGGCTTCCCGTTGCCATCCCTTAGTTCGGATGTGCTGGGGTCACTAGTGCCTTTACGGGCCAACCAGCTATCCTCACCCGCGCAAAAGCGGGTCATAAGGCTTGTTAAGGCTGCCATTGTCCTTGGCTTTTCTTGGTCGAGGTGTCAGGCGAGCCATTCGTCACGGACGCTGTGTTTGAAAGCCGCTAAGGCTTCGGCGTCCGGTCAGTCGACAATTTGATTCTTCTTAGTGAGGAATCTATTCCAAAGCTTGCAGGCGGACTCTCCGGGCTGTTGGATTATGTGACTTAGATCGTCTGCATCCGGAGGCCGGACATAAGTCCCTTGAAAATTGGCCCTGAAAGCGTCTTTGACTTCCTCCCAACTTCCAATTGAGTTTTCGGGGAGGCTTTTCAACCAGTGTCGAGCTGGTCCCTTCAACTTGAGGGGAAGGTATTTGATGGTGTGGAGGTCATCCCCATGAGCCATGTGAATGTGCAGGATAAAATCCTCGATCCAGACCCCTGGGTCTGTCGTGCCGTCGTATGCTTCTATGTTCACAGGTTTAAAGCCTTGTGGGAATTCATGATCCAGTACTTCTTCGGTGAAGCACAGGGGGTGAGCAGCCCCTATGTATCTGGGTGCATTGTGGCATGTAGTCGGCTGTTGTTGTGTCCAGGGTTGATTCCGAACTGGTATCTGGCTTTTATGAGCGTTTGGGTGACCATAGTCCTGCGCTGGGGTGTGTCTTCTAGATCCATGTATGGACCTGGCTGCACCGGTCTTTTTATCCGGATGCTCGTGTGGATCGTGCGCAGTGTCCGCAGCCGCTCTGTTATGGTTGTGAGGTGGTATGTCTGGTTTCTTGGTCGAATTTTCTCTTGGTGGAACGGCCGCGTCGTCGAATTCTGGCAGTAGCTTGCGCTTCGGATAGCCTTTCGTATGGCGGTCATCGCCATATTTTTCTTCAGTGTCTAGCACCTTATTCCATCTGCAACTTAGCTTTTCCTGTGCGGCCTTGAGCCGTTGCTTCTGCTTTTCTAAACTTCTTGCGGTGGCCATAAGCTTACCGTGGAGGTTGTCTCGTTCCACTTGTTCGTCCGGGATGATGAATGCATCATCGTCCGGACTGTCTTCCTGTTCTGGGGCGGCATCCTGAGCTCGTCCCTCCGGATCATTGTGATCGGGTATTTGCTCCGAACTTGATTTGGCGTGACCTGGCTCATCCTGCTCCATCGCTGGGTCCATGTGATCATTATTGCTTTCGGAGTTTGCGGGGATATCAATCCTTCTTGCGCTCTTGTCGCTATTTTTGCCATTGCTGGACTTTGAGCGGCGTATGTGCTGCCTCTTTGGCTTTTGCCCGGGTGTTTTATCATCCGGGCTGCCATCCTTATTGGGCGTATCTACCATGTATATATCGTGTGACAAGGTAGTAGTCCCGCGCTCCAGGGATTCTGGAGCCTCTCCTGCATCGTCGTCCATACCGTCGATGTCTTCGGTGTCAAGCACGTTGGTTAATTCTTCGATCGTGGCAATGAAGTGGGTGGTGGGTGGGCGACGAAGGAAGCTTCCCACTCGGGCCGGACATAATTCGGCCCAGAGTCTCCTGACAAAGAGAGAGACTTCAAGGAGTTCAGCATGTCGCCAAAGGGCGAGCGCTGAAAGATGTCCGTAGTGGTAAACTCCATTACCGGAGCCCAACCTGGCTCGGCTGGCTCGAGAGTGAGAGGAACAGGACCAATAGCCGGATATGAGTCCGGGGGTCCGGGGTTACAGGCCTCCACAGAGGTGGGACCCGTGTTCGGCTCCACCGTCGATAAATCTGCGGCCTGCGGAGCGGGGTCCAGCCCTCCGTCCATAGGCAACACAACCTGTCCTAGATTTAGATCCAAGGCTGCTTCAGGGATGATGTCTCGGGCACTGTCTGACAGCAGGTCTAGGCCGTGCTCATCATGGCTGTCTGGCGCTCCTGCGCAGGCTCGAATCCATCGAAGATCAAGTCTCCGCGGATATCCGCCGTGTATTTCAAGTTTCCGAACCTGATCTGGTGGCCTGGGGCGAAGCTATCGATCTGCTCCAACTGGCCAAGCGAATTGGCCCGTAGCGCGAGGCTGCCGAACACAAAGATTTGTCCGAGGAGAAAAGTCTCACCCTGGACCGTGTTGTTGACGGTTGAAGACGCCATCAAGCCTCAAAGCAACGACATAGAGGAACTCTCAATGAAAGCACCAATGTCGGTGTCAAAACCGGCGGATTTCGGGTAGGGGGTCCCGATCTGTGTGTCTCGGGCTGATGGTAACAGGAAGCAAGGGACACAATGTTTACCCAGGTTCGGGCCCTCTCGATGGAGGTAAAACCCTACTTCCTGCTTGATTAATATTGAAGATATGTGGAATACAAGAGTAGATCTACCACGAGATCGTAGAGGCTAAACCCTATGAGCTAGCCTATGATAGTATGATTGTAATTGTGATCGGCCTTCTAAAGACCATGCTCTCCGGTTTATATAGACACCGAAGAGCTAGGGTTTACATGGAGTCGGTTTACAAGGAAGGAAATATAATATACAGATCGCCAAGCTTGTCTTCCACGCAAAGGAGAGTCCCATCCGGACACGAGCCAAAGTCTTGAGTCTTGTATCTTGACGCTTATATAGTCCGGACGATGCATATAGTCCGGCTGTCCGGATACCCCCTTATCCAGGACTCCCTCACCTTCCCCTAGGCCCAAACAATGGTGAAGTGTCATGTAGTCAACATTCACATAACACCACTAGAGGAGAAACAACATACATCTCATCAAAATATTGAATGAATACCAAATTCACATGATTACTTATAACAAGACTTCTCCCTTGTCCTCAGGAACAAACGTAACTACTCACAAGTCATATTCATGTTCATAATCAGAGGGGTATTGAATAACATTAAGGATCTAAACATATGATCTTCCATTGAGTAAACAAACTAGCATCAACATCAACTACAAGGAGTAATCAACACTACTAGCAACCCACAAGTACCAATCTTAGGTTTTGGGACAAAGATCGGATACAAGAGATGAACTAGGGTTTGAGAGGATATGGTGTTGGTGAATATGTTGGTGGAGATTGACCCCCTCTCGATGAGAGGATCTATGATGACGACGATGGTGACCATTTCCCCCTCCCGAAGGGATGTTTCCCCGGCAGAACAGCTCCGCCAGAGCCCTAGATTGCTTCCATCTAGGTTCCGCCTCGAGACGGCGGCGCTTTGTCCCGAAAGCTTCCTTATGATTTTTTTTCCAGTGCAAAAGACACCATATAGCAGAAGATGGGCATCGGGGGCCTGCCAGGTAGCCCACGAGGCAGGGGGTGCGCCCAGGCGGGTGGGGCGGGTGGGGCGCGCCCTCCACCCTCGTGGCTGGTGGGTGCCCCCCTCTGGTACTTTCTTCGCCCAATATTTTTAATATATTCCAAAACTAACTTTCTGGAGTTTCATGACTTTTGGAGTTGTGCAAAATAGGTCTCTAATATTTGCTCCTTTCTAGCCCAGAATTCCAGCTGTTGGCATTCTCCCTCTTCGTGTAAACCTTATAAAATAAGAGAGAAAAGGCATAAGTATTGTGACATAATGTGTAGTAACAGCCCATAATGCAATAGATATTGATATAAAAGCATGATGCAAAATGGACGTATCAACTCCCCCAAGCATAGACCTCGCTTGTCCTCAAGCAAAAGACGTCATCGAAAAATATGTCCACATGTTTAGAGATAGAGGTGTCGATAAAATAAAATACGGACATGAGGGCATCATGATCATTCTTAGAACAACAACATATATATTGTCATATGATTTCTTATGCTAAAGTAACAATCTATTCACAATGTAAAGTATGAATCAGAAACTTCATTGAAAACTAGCAAACTATAATCTCAGTCATTGAAGCAATTGCAATTTATCATAACATCGAAAAGAGTCAATATAAGAGCTTTTCAGCAAGTCCACATACTCAACTATCATTTAGTCTTTCACAATTGCTAACACTCATGCGATACTTATGGGTAGTGAAGTTTCAATCAGACACAGAGAAAGATAGGAGCTTATACTTTTGCCTCCCAACCTTTTACCTCAAGGGTAGTGTCAACAATAATAATTTATGAAAACCTACATCCAATTGGATATATATATATATATATATATATATATATATATATATATATATATATATATATATATATATATATATATATATATATCAGGATCTTTCCAACACATAGTGCTTGCCAAAGGATAAAGTGTAAAAAGGAAAGGTGAAGATCACCATGACTCTTGTATAAGGGTAGAAGACAAAAATAAAAGATAGGCCCTTCGCAGAGGGAAGCAGAGGTTGCCATGCGCTTTTATGGTTGTATGCACAAAATCTTAATGCAAAAGAACGTCACTTTATATTGCCACTTGTGATAAGGACCTTTATTATGCAGTCTATCGCTTTTATTTCTTCCATATCACAAGCTCGTATAAAGCTTATTTTCTTAAAACTAATAGATCATACATATTTAGAGATCAATTTTTATTGCTTCCACTGATAACAACTTACTTGAAGGATCTTACTCAATCCATAGGTAGGTATGGTGGACTCTCATGGCGAAACTGGGTTTAGGGATGTTTGGAAGCACAATTAGTATCTCTACTTGGTGCAAAGAATTTGGCTAGCATGAGGGGGAAATGCAAGCTCGACATGTTGGATGATCCATGACAATATAACTTATTCAGATATAAGGAAACATAACCCATTATGTTGTCTTCCTTGTCCAACATCAAATTTTTAGCATGTCATATTTTAATGAGTGCTCACAATCATAAAAGATGTCCAAGATAGTATATTTATATGAGGAAACTTCTCTTTCTTTATTACTTCCTATTAATTGCAACGATGACCAAAACTATGTTTGTTAACTCTCAACAACCTTTATTCATCATACTCTTTATGTGTGAACTCATTTCTCTCCATAAGATCAATATGATCTTTTTATTTCTTTTTACTCTTTCTTTTTATTCCCTCAAGATCATAGCAAGATAGCAAAAGCCCTCAACTCAAAACTAATCTTTATTATATATAGCTCACGGACTCGATTACATAGATAGAGATCAAAACAAAACTCAAAGCTAGATCATACTAAAACTTTATTCTACTAGATCAAGATATAACCAAAAGGATTGAACTAAGAAAAACGATAACGATAGAAGTGTGATGGTGATACGATATCGGGGCACCTCCCCCAAGCTTGGCAGTTGCCAAGGGGAGTGCCCATACCCTTGTATTTATGTCTCTTTCTTCGGAGGTGGTGATGATGGAGTTGTTGATGATGTTTGCTTGTAGTCCATCTTCCAAGGCATAGGCTCACCATCATAGAAGGATGAACGAGTCTTCGGGATCCTCAAATCTGCAGCCAAACTCATCCTCTTGAATCTATATTCATGCTCACAGTTTTGGTTTTGCAGGTCATAGATCTGGGCTTGGAGGTGCTTGATTTTCTTGTGAAGCTTGAAGATGGTCTCTGTCGGTGTCAAAACCGGCGGATCTCGGGTAGGGGGTCCCGAACTGTGCGTCTAGGCGGATGGTAACATGAGACAAGGGACACGATGTTTTTACCCAGGTTCGGGCCCTCTCGATGGAGGTAAAACCCTACTCCTTCTTGATTAATATTGATGATATGGGTAGTACAAGAGTAGATCTACCACGAGATCGGAGTGGCTAAACCCTAGAATCTAGCCTATGGTATGATTGTTGTTCGTCCTACGGACTAAAACTCTCCGGTTTATATAGACACCGGAGAGGGCTAGGGTTACACAGAGTCGGTTACAATGGGAGGAGATCTTCATATCGTATCGCCAAGCTTGCCTTCCATGAAAAGTCCCATCCGGACACGGGACGGAGTCTTCAATCTTGTATCTTCATAGTCTAGGAGTCCGGCCAAAGGTCATAGTCCGGCCATCCGAACACCCCCTAATCCAGGACTCCCTCAGTAGCCCCCAAATCAGGCTTCAATGACGACGAGTCCGGCGCGCAAGTTGTCTTCGGCATTGCAAGGCGGGTTCTCCTGCAAATTCTCTGTATCCGTCGAATAGTGTCCGGCTTCTAGTGCGTGCCGCCCTCCTCTGCTTCTGTGCCCCATAATGACCATCTTCCACGTGTCAAACGAATGTGAAAAGCCAGGGGATTTTTTCAGTTACCCCCCTGGTTGCGTTAATGAACCGCCCATAAAAGAGACGGGGATTTAGATCCAATTCACACCATCTTCCCTCTGCGAGATTTCATCAGAGTGCCTTCGATAGAGATCCATTCCACCATGGCCGGTCGGTGCAGCTCCTCCTCTCGGCCCTCCAGCGCTCGGCCCGAAGATTGGGGGCGGTGTTCCGTCCCGCATAGCGAGCTAGTAGTGCTTCAGTCCAAGGGGCTTCTCCCCCCAGCATATATGGTCCCACTTCGAGCCGGGATTGCTACCTATAGCGGCGAAGAGCAGGCGGAAAGCGTCCCCCATCCCTCTCGAGGAGAGCGGGTATGCCTAGTCCCTTATTTAATGAGAGGACTCAGATTTCCAATTCATCCGTTTCTTCGAGGGTTGCTGGAGTTCTACGGCCTCCAGCTACACAACCTCATACCTGCCTCCATTCTGCACATTGCGGGCTTCGTGGCCCTCTGCGAGCTGTTCTTGGGCGTTGAGGCCCATTTCACGCTATGGAAGAGGTTATTTTTCCTTGTGCCTCGTTCTCAGGAGGGGTCTATTTATCAAGTGGGCAGAGCCGAACTATGGCGCATCGCCGGGACCGGATATCTATCCGGCACCCCAAAGAGGGCGTCCGAAGACTGGCCCTCGGAATGGTTTTACATAGATGACGTCCCCCTGCCGGACCCTGTACGGATCGGCCTCCCCGAGTTCAATAATGCTCCGTTGAAGAAGCGCCTGAGTTGGCGCCCACGGAACCCTCAGAGGGAAGCTAACAGGGGCGTCCTGTACCTGATGAGACGGATAAGGTTGTTGGCTCATTCCGGACTGACCATGATCAAGGTCATGGCCATATGCATCACGCGAGGGGTGCAGCCGCTTCAATACAGAGGCCACCCCATGTGGGATTTCAACGGGGAGGATGATGCTACCCGGTGTGGGTGCAAGGGGCCAGATTCGGCCGCCACTTTAACGAGGATCTGATCCGCTTTGTACAAGGGAGAGGAGGAAGAATTCCTCCGTGTCAACCCGGAAGGCGGATTCTCTATGTACAATCCTCCTAGTTGGGTGAGCAGACACTTTCACTCGCCTATCCATCTTCAAAATTACCGTAGTTGAGTACTTAGACTAGTAATGTTTAAATGCAGGAGTTGCGCCAAGCTGTGAAGGAAATAAACAGCCATGCTCCACAACCCGAGGATCCGGAACGGTCCCTCGATACGGACTCCCAAGAAGATCCGGACTTATGCGTGGAGTTGGTTGATGGAGTATTTCATCAACTGAGCAAGGATAACTCCTTAGTGGCCATCACGGCCGACTACCCCGGACTACTTCCAGCTTCCAAGGTAACTAAGACCGAAGTCCCAGTATTCTCATGCTTTATCTTGCATGTCGTGCACTACCAGCGCTTCGCAGGGTAAATCCCTGAGGCGGAAGGCCGAGCCCACGGTGGGCAGCCAACAAGGGCCACTGAAACCAGGCGGGCCAAAAAGAAGTGCGGACCAGATCAAGATTCCGATGCAACAGAATGGTGTGCGGATTTAAGGCCTAGGGTTTATGCCCTTGAGTCTTACTAATTCTCATGATTTTCTTAGAAAGAAGAGAGCCCGCCGGACTATGTCCGCCGGCCAAGGTTCGAGGCCGGGTCCGGAAGCGGAGGCGGACACGGGACGCGCCTCGGGCGCTCCTCCGACAGAGGGCGCCGACGGTCTATCTGCCACCAATTCAGAGGTGGAGAGTGCCCTAAACCACAGGCGTCGCCGGACTGTTCTCCGTGACGTGTGTTTCTCCCCAGAGGCATTGGACACCTTTAATACAGGAGATGCGTATCTCCGTGCTGCTCAAAATGGTCTAGCCAGAGCCATGGAGCAGTATGTGAAAGACATATAGGTGAGTAGAATTGAAGGTTATGTATGTCAGTAGCCCCCGAGACTTGAAACAGTGAAGATAACTGTTTGAAGGATCATGTGCTATGCAGTGTCTTACAAAGAAGAACAAACAATTGTCCCAGGAGCTCGAAGAGTGCAAGGCTCAGCTCGAGGCTGCATTGGCCGCTTCAGAGAATGTCAAGGGGACGCCCGCAGGTAATATGTGCTCCGAAAGGTACCTCCGTTTTAAAATGCGGCAGGCGTGCGACCCTGACTATAATAATGCAGATGAGGCCGGAGCAAATCCGAACCAGCAACAACTTCTACGCCAACTAAAGGCTAGCGAGAACGTGCTGACGAGGGTGAGGCAAGAGAAGAACAAGCTTCAAGACGCCAATACCCAGCTAGGCGAGGAACTAAAAGATGTTCGCATCCAGCTGTCTTCTGCCATGAAGGAGAATCGGCTACTTCGACCCGGCATTTTTAGTAAGTGCTTGAACGAATCTTCGAAAAAAGAATTCGGCGAGGAAGTCTATTGACAGAGCTATGTCTTTAGGTCTGCTGACGGGTCGTCCGGCGGAGGAAATGCCTGGTTCATCGGGAGACCATCTTCCCGAGTTGTTGTAACTACACGAGCGAGTTCGGCAGGCAATGTGAGGCGTCGTCCAGGCTATGTGGCCATCCCTCTCCGTGCCCGAAGGCCTTGAGGAGCTTGCCAAGAAGCTGGAGGGAGTGCGGCAGCGCTTCCGGTTATGGAAGATATCGGCTTGCCGTCAAGGTGCCAAGGAGGCCTGGGCCATGGTGAAGACTCGGTACACGAAGGCTGACCCAAACCACATGGCCGAGGTCGGCCCTATAGGTCCGGACGGAAAGGAGATCCCGGTCAGCTTGGCATATGGCCAGGTGGAGCTGGCTGCAAAGTATTCCCAACAGGACTGTAAATTAGACCGCCTGTTAGATGGCATTGAAGAAGAATATGCCGAGTCGGATTGACTATGTAAAAATGACATAAAAATGTCCTCTAGCCAGATCGTAGATCGTTTGTCATTGCGGACCTTTTCGCTTCGACCTCTGGACCCTATAGTCCGGAGTGTGTCCGAATACCCTCTTGGTTATGTAAGAACCGGGGCATGCATGGAGACAAGGCGTAGGGGTCACAAGTGCTTTAGCAGACAAGTGCCCAACTAGTTATGTTATATTACATGGTTAGTAAGAAACATCTTCCAGAGAGAATAGTTCCGTTAGGGGTTCCTTTCCCTGGGAGGCATGCCCTAAAGTGCATGTCCGAACTGCCAGAAAGAGCAGGAAAGCATCTGGGGGCAAAAAAGTAAATACGAAAGATCATCTTTTAGTTCACCGACCGAATATTCCCTTAAGAACGCTAGCTTTTGGCTTCACCCAGTCTGAGGTACACATCCGACTGACCTGGCAGTAACAATCGCAGAGGTGCTCCCTTTACCACCTAGCCGAACGAACGGGAACGTAGGGGTAAGCACAGGAGCCAGGCAACCCAGCTTGGCCAAAACTTAAGTCATATCGATGCATATAATGGTGTATAAAAGGTTCATGCGGAAGCATTACACATGTTTTGGGCATGAGGCCCGTTTTATATAGACTTCTTGGTAGAGAAGCCCCCAGGTATTGTGAGCGCAGGTAGCGCGTCGGGTGCGTGCGAATATTGCACATGCGAGCCCCTAAGGGCTTGTGAGAAAAAAGGGGGAGGGAGAAGGAACAAAATCCCGGACTGCCAAAAATAAAAACAAAAAATAAAACAAAGGGACGAGGGAAGGAGACGAACACGGAGTCCGGCGCTAGGCGTAGAACCTTCGTAGGCGTGCTGCATTCCATGAGTTCGGCTTGAGTCGGTTGTCCGATGCGCCTCGCAGACGGTACGCTCCGCTGGTCAGTACTTGGTCGATGATGAAGGGGCCCTCCCATTTGGGCTTTAATTTATCCTTTTTCTTGTCTGGCAGGCGTAGAACTAGTTCGCCAACGTTATACGTTTTGGCCCGTACTTCTCTGCTTTGATATCGAGCCTGCTGTTGATAGAATGCGGAACGAGCCTTTTCCACGTCGCGCTTCTCTTCCAATACGTCCAAGCTGTCCTGCCGATCGAGCTCGGCTTCTCTTTCTTCGTACATGCGCACTCGAGGTGAGTCATGGATTATGTCGCGTGGCAGTACTGCCTCTGCGCCGTATACCATAAAAAATGGTGTGAATCCGGTAGTGCGATTCGGCGTGGTCCGCAGCCCCCAGAGTACGGAGTCAAGCTCCTCTACCCAGTGTGTGTCAGATTCCTTGAGGGGTCACACTAGTCTGGGTTTGATGCCGCTCATGATGAGACCGTTGGCCCGTTCGACTTGACCGTTAGTTTGAGGGTGATAGACTGAAGCGTAGTCGAGCTTGATGCCCATGTTTTTGCACCAAAGTTTGACTTCATCGACCGTGAAGTTTGTGCCGTTGTCGGTTATGATGCTGTGGGGGACACCGTAACGGTGTACAACCCCAGAAAGGAAGTCTATCACGGGTCCGGATTCGGCCGTCTTTACAGTCTTGGCTTCTATCCATTTGGTGAATTTGTCCACCATGACCAGTAGGTATTTTTGCTTGTGGGTTCCTCCTTTAAGGGGTCCGACCATGTCAAGCCCCCAGACCGCAAAAGGCCAGGTAATGGATATAGTTTGTAGGGCGGTAGGCGGCATGTGACTTTGGTTGGCGAATAACTGGCAACCAACACATCTTTGCACTAAGTCATGAGCGTCTGCCCAGGCCGTTGGCCAATAAAATACGGTACGGAAGGCCTTGCTTACAAGGGCCTGGGCTGCGGCGTGGTGCCCGCCAAGTCCGGCATGGATTTCAGCCAAAAGGTCTCATCCTTCTTCTTCAGAGATACACCTTTGAAGGACTTCGATTGTGCTTTTCTTGTAAAGCTCTCCCTCGTGGACTTTGTAGGCTTTAGATCGCCGCACTATGCAGCGGGCCTCGTTTTGGTCCTCGGGAAGTTCCTGCCTAGTTAGGTAGGCTAGGAATGGCTCTGTCCAAGGGGCAATGACTGCCATTATTTCGTGGGCTGACGGTGTTGTTTCGTTGGCGTAGCCCCCAATTGTGTCAGGATGCTCGGTGAGGGGCAGTGTAGTTGTGTCCGGGCTATTGTTTCCGGATTCTCCGTCCCATGATACAGATGGCTTGAACAACCTTTCTAGGAAGATGTTGGGAGGGACGGCCTCGCGCTTGGCGCCGATGCGTGCCAGCACGTCTGCTGCTTGGTTATTTTCCTGGGCTATGTGATGAAATTCGAGCCCCTCAAACCGAGCTGACATCTTTAAGATGGCATTGCGGTAAGCTGCCATTTTCGGGTCCTTGGTGTCGAAGTCTCCATTTATTTGGGATATTGCGAGATTTGAATCCCCGCAGACCTCTAGGCGCTGAATGCCCATGGAGACTGCCATTCGGAGGCCATGTAAAAGGGCCTCGTATTTGGCTGCGTTGTTCGAATCCGTGTACATTATCTGAAGTACGTATTGGACTGTGTCCCTGGTTGGGGACGTCAGGACGACGCCAGCCCCCAGGCCAGCCAACATTTTGGAGCCGTCGAAGTGCATGATCCAGTTGGAGTATGCACCGTATTCTTTAGGGAGTTCGACTTCAGTCCATTCGGCAATGAAGTCGGCCAAAACCTGCGACTTAATAGCTCGCCTTGGCTTGTAGGTTATGTCAAACGGGAGGAGCTCGATGGCCCATTTGGCAATCCGGCCCGTTGCGTCGCGGTTGTTTATAATGTCATTAAGGGGTACTTCGGATGCTGTTGTTATGGAGCACTCTTGAAAGTAGTGTCGCAGCTTCCGGGATGCCATGAACACCGCGTATGCTATCTTTTGATAATGCGGGTACCATGACTTGCATGGAGTTAGCACAGTGGGCACGTAGTACACTGGTTTTTGGAGGGGGTACCGTCCGCTTCTTGTTCGACGACGAGCACCGCGCTGACAACTTGATGGGTTGCGGCGATGTATAGTAGCATTGGTTCGCCCATGTTGGGTGCGGCCAGGACCGGACTTGTTGCCAATATGGCTTTTCTTTCTTCGAGTCCGGCCATGGCGGCCTCCGTCCACTCGAAGTGGTCGGTGCACCGTAGGAGGCGATAGAGGGGTAATGCCTTTTCTCCTAAGCGGGAGATAAAGCGGCTTAGAGCCGCCACACATCCTGTCAGTTTTTGTATTTGTTTGAGGTCCTTTGGGTATCTAATTGTGACAGAGCTCGGATCTTGGCTGGGTTTGCTTCAATTCCTCTACCGGATACGATGAAGCCCAGGAGCTTTCCGGCTGGTACGCCGAAAACGAATTTCTCCGGGTTGAGCTTAATGTCATATGTTTGGAGATTGTCGAACGTGAGCCTCAAGTCGTCTACCAGAGTATCGACGTGTTTTGTTTTGACGACCATGTCGTCTACGTATGCTTTGACTGTTTTGCCGATCTGGTTGGCCAGACATGTCTGAATCATGCGCTGATATGTTGCGCCGGCGTTTTTGAGACCAAAGGGCATCGTGTTGAAGCGGAATGGGCCGTATGGGGTGATGAATGCCGTTGCGTCCTGGTCTGACTCTGCCATCTTGATTTGATGGTAGCCAGAGTATGCATCGAGGAAACACAATGAGTCGTGTCCTGCAGTGGCGTCGATGATTTGATCGATTCGAGGGAGTGGGAAAGGGTCCTTTGGACAGGCCTTGTTTAGGTCTTTGAAATCGACACATAGGCGCCAAGATTTGTCCTTCTTTGGTATCATCACCAGGTTTGCTAGCCAGTCCAGATGTTTTATGTCTCTGATGAACCCGGCTTCCAGCAGTTTTGCTAGATCCTCTCCCATGGCTTGTCTCTTAGGTTTGGAAAAGCGTCGTAGGGTCTGCTTGACGGGTTTAAACCCTTTTATGATGTTCAGGCTGTGCTTGGCCAGCCTGCGTGGGATTCCTGGCATATCCGAGGGGTGCCAGGCGAAAATGTCCCAATTTTCTCGCAGAAAGTCTCTGAGTGCGACGTCTACATCAGGTTTTAATTGTGCCCCGATGGAGGCCGTTTTTGTAGGGTCCGTTGGATGGACTTGGAATTCGACTATTTCGTCTGCCGGTTTAAAAGAGGTGGACTTGGATCTCTTGTCTAGTATCACGTCGTCCCTGTCCACCGTGGAGCGCAACGCCATTAACTCCTCGGTCGCTAGGGCCTCAGATAATGCCTCCAGGGCCAGTGCGGCTGTCTTGTTTTCAATGCGGAGTGCTATGTCCGGATCACTTGCGAGAGTGATGATTCCGTTGGGCCCGGGCATTTTGAGCTTCATGTACCCGTAATGGGGTATGGCTTGGAAAATTGTAAATGCTTCTCACCCTAGCAAAGCGTGGTAGCCGCTGCTAAACGGGGCCACTTGAAACGTGACCTCCTCGGATCTGTAATTGTCTGGCGTGCCGAACACCACATCCAGTGTGATCTTTCCTGAACAGCACGCTTCCCGGCTTGGGATTATTCCCCTAAAAGTTGTGTTGCTTCGCTCAATGCGGCTCCAGTCAATTTCCATTTTTCGCAGGGTTTCCTTGTAGATGAGGTTGAGTCCGCTGCCGCCGTCCATGAGTACCTTTGTAAGTCGGAAGCCGTCCACTATCGGACTGAGGACCAATGCGGCTGGTGCTCGGGCTGTCCGAAATTTAGGTTCGTCACTGGCATTAAAGGTGATAGCTGTGTCACTCCATGGGTTTATTATTGCTACTTGGTAGACTTCGGCGAGGTTGCGGAGCGTTCGTTTCCTTGCATTGTTTGATGTGAACGTCTCGAAGACTGTCGATACCGTACTGGGGAGGTATTCTTCGGGTGCTGGAGTTAAAAGCTCCTCGCCACTTCTGGCTACCTGCTGTAGTATACAACATGCTCTGAGGTTGTGCGTTGGTATGGCTTTCCCTGAATTATGAATTCTACACGGTCCATTGAGCCATCCTTCCAAGACGGTCCCGTACCCTGTAGGGGGCTTTTGTTTTTTGATATTTGGCTCGGATGCCTGGCGATAATGCGCCCTTTTGTTTTGGACTCGTGTTATATTCGGGGCCGGATTGTCCCAGAATTTATCTTCGGTTTTCCGAACGCTTTCAATCGCACAGTACTTTTGTACTATGGATGTCAAGTCGGCGAATCGTGTAATTTTGCGGCGACTTATGGCGTTGAGGATTCCGATGTCCATGCAGTTGTTAATGAAGAGTAAAATTGCTTCTTTCTCACGGCAGTCCTTTATCCTGTTCATAACCAGGAGGAATCTGGCCCAGTAGTGGTGTACTGCTTCTCCGGACTCTTGCCGTATTAGGGATAAATCCCGTATAGTTGGGTGGGCGGGTGGAAGTAAATCCGGAACCCTGCCCGATGTAAGATTCAGGGGCCGAGCAGTTTCCGAATTCGGAAGCTTGCTCTCTCGGATATTATTCAATGAATCGGGCCTACGGGATCGGAGTGGCTAAACCCTAGAATCTAGCCTATGGTATGATTGTTGTTCGTCCTACGGACTAAAACTCTTCGGTTTATATAGACACCGGAGAGGGCTAGGGTTACACAGAGTCGGTTACAATGGGAGGAGATCTTCATATCGTATCGCCAAGCTTGCCTTCCATGCCAAGGAAAGTCCCATCCGGACACGGGACGGAGTCTTCAATCTTGTATCTTCATAGTCCGGGAGTCCGGCCAAAGGTCATAGTCCGGCCATCCGGACACCCCCTAATCCAGGACTCCCTCAGTCTCCCCAATGTTCTTGGCATCCAGCTTGTGGTTGTTGGTGAACTCCATGATCATCATGTGATTGGTGTTGAGTCCGCATTCCACCATCCCTTGGCACTTGAAAACTTGTTGCTCCATTGCTTCGAGTCTTTTCTCCATGCTTCTAGTCCTCCTTGGTCGCTCAACATCATGGATGTGCAGCACCCCCTCACGCATCTCAATGGTTTGAGGGTGTTGCATCACCTCCGCGAGGTAAGGGTTGATGACCTTCTCGAAAAACTTCTCCTTGGGGGCGCTTGGAGACGTCATGGTGATCTAGATCGGTTAGACAAACAGCTCGAAACAAAAGCAGAAGATTTTGTCGTGGTACGATGGTCAAAACCTTCAGGAGATTATATAATGAATTTTTACCGACCAAAAGAAGTATCGTGCAAGAAAATGGAGTCCGGAGGGCACACGAGGTGGCCACGAGGCAGGGGGCGTTCCCAGGGGGTAGGGCACGCCCTCCACCCTCGTGGACGCCTCGTGTCTCTTTCGGACTACTTTTGTTTTTTCCTAATTTTTTAAATATTCCAAAATGGAGAAAAATTGCTATTTGAGCAGTTTTGGAGTGGGTTTACTTACCGTACCACATACCTATTCCTTTTCAAAGTATGAAACATTCTGGAAAGTGTCCCTTATGTACTCCTCCGAGGTTACGGTGTCAATAATATTGGTTTCAACATTTATGGGATTACCTGAGATATAATGTTTGATTCTTTGACCGTTCACCACCTTCGGATTTGTGCCTTCGGCATTGATTTTTATGGCACCGGAACGATAGACCTCCTCGATGACGTAAGGACCTTCCCATTTAGAGAGTAGTTTACCTTCAAAAAATCTTAAACGAGAGTTGTATAGCAAAACATAATCACCTACATTAAACTCGTGCTTTTGTATCCTCTTGTCACGCCATCTTTTAACTTTTTCTTTAAACAGTTTGCCCTTCTCATAGGCCTGGGTTCTCCATTCATCAAGTGAGCTAATGTCAAATAGCCACTTCTCACCAACAAGTTTGAAATCATAATTGAGCTCTTCAATAGCCCAATATGCCTTATGTTCTAGTTTGAGAGGTAAGTGACATGCTTTTCTATATACCATTTTATACAGAGACATACCCATAGGATTTTTATATGCAGTTCTATAGGACCATAATGCATCATCAAGTTTCTTGGACCAATTCTTTCTAGATCTATTAACAGTCTTTTGCAAAATCAATTTAATCTCTCTATTACTCAATTCTACTTGGTCACTAGACTGAGGGTGGTATGGAGATGCAATTCTATGATTAACATCATATTTAGCAAGCATTTTACCAAAAGCACCATGAATAAAATGTGAACCACCATCAGTCATTAAATATCTAGGGACTCCGAACCTTGGAAAAATAACTTCTTTAAGCATCTTAATATAAGTGTTATGATCAGCACTACTAGTTGGAATAGCTTCTACCCACTTAGTAACGTAATCAACAACAACTAAAATATGTGTGTACCCATTAGAGGAAGGAAAAGGTCCCATATAATCAAAGCCCCAAACATCAAATGGTTCAATAATGAGTGAATAATTCATAGGCATTTCTTGAAGTCTACTAATATTACCAATTCTTTGGCATTCATCACAAGACAAGACAAACTTACTGGTATCTTTAAAAAGAGTAGGCCAATAAAAACCGGATTGCAATACCTTATGTTCAGTTTGATCTCTAGTGTGATGTCCTCTGTAAGCCTCGGAGTGACACTTGCGTAGGATCTATTCATGTTCATGCTCAGGTACACAACATCTAATAACACCATCTACTCCTTCTTTATAAAGGTGTGGGTCATCCCAAAAGTAATGTCTTAAATCATAGAAAAACTTTTTCTTTTGCTGGTATGTGAAACTAGGTGGTATAAATTTAGCAACAATATAATTAGCATAATCAGCATACCATGGAGCAGTACGAGAAGCATTTATGACAGCTAATTGTTCATCAAGAAAGCTATCATCAATAGGTAGTGGGTCATCAAGAACATTCTCTAACCTAGACAAGTTGTCTGCAACGGGGTTCTCAGCTGCCTTTCTATCAATAATATGCAAATCAAATTCTTGTAGCAAGAGAACCCATCTAATAAGTCTAGGTTTAGCATCTTTCTTTTCCATAAGGTATTTAATAGCAGCATGATCAGTGTGAACAGTTACTTTGGAATCAACAATATAAGGTCTGGACTTATCACAAGCGAACACAACTGCTAAAAATTCTTTTTCAGTAGTAGCATAATTTCTCTGGGCACTTTTTAGAGTTTTACTAGCATATTGAATAACATTTAATTTCTTATCAACTCTTTGTCCTAGAACAACACCTACATCATAATCACTAGCATCACACATAATTTCAAAGGGTAAATTCCAATCAGGTGGCTGAATAATAGGTGCATAAATCAAGGCCTTCTTAAGTATTTCAAATGCTTCTACACAATCATCATCAAAGACAAAAGGGACATCTTTTTTCAAGAGATTAGTCAGAGGCCTAGAAATTTTAGAGAAGTCTTTAATAAACCTCCTATAAAAACTGGCATGACCAAGAAAACTTCTTACACCTTTGATGTCCTTAGGGCACGACATCTTTTCAATAGCATCTACTTTAGCTTTATCAACTTCAATACCTCTTTACGAAATTTCATGCCGCGAGACAAGACCTTCATTAACCATAAAGTGGCACTTCTCCCAATTCAAGATTAGTTTCTTCACATCTCTGCAAAACTCAATCAAGGTTGCTTAAGCAATCATCAAAAGAAGTTCCGTAAATGGAGAAATCATCCATGAAACCCTCAACAATCTTTTCACAAAAGTCAGAGAATATAACAGTCATACATCTTTTAAAGGTAGCAGGTGCATTGCATAAACCAAAAGGCATACGTCTATAAGCAAAGGTACCAAAAGGGCAAGTAAAAGTGGTCTTTTCCTGATCCTCTTTGGACATAGGTATTTGAGAGAAACCATAATAACCATCTAGAAAGCAAAAATGTGTATGTTTGGATAATCTTTCTAGCATTTGATCAATAAAAGGTAGAGGGTAATGATCTTTTCTAGTAGCTTTATTTAATTTGCGGAAATCAATTACCATTCTATAACCTGTAACAATTCTTTGTGGGATCAATTTATCCTTATCATTAGGAGCAACAGTAATGCCTCCTTTCTTAGGGACACAATGGACATGACTTACCCACTGGCTATCAGCAACAGGATAAATTAAACCTGCCTCCAGAAGCTTTAGTATTTCATTTCATACCACTTCTTTCATTTTAGGATTTAACCGTCATTGGTGATCAACAACTGGTTTAGCATCTTTCTCCAATTTTATTTTTGTGTTAGCATAGAGTGGGACTAATGCCCTTAAGATCATCAAGGGTATTACCCAATAGCAGCACGGTGTTTCTTCAGAGTTTTCGATATTTTTCTTCTTCAAGCTCTGAAAGGTTAGCACTAATAATAATAGGATATATCTTCTTTTCATCAAGATAAGCATATTTAAGAGTATTAGGTAATTGTTTAAGCTCAAACACGGGATCACCCTTGGGTGGAGGAGGATCCCCTAGGATTTCAACAGGCAAGTTGTGTTTCAAAATATGTCCATGTTTAACGAATACTTCATCTATTTCCCTGCTTTCATTCATAAACATATCATTTTCATGGTCTAGCAAATATTGTTTTAAAGGATCATTAGGAGGCATGGGAATAGAAGCAAGACCAATAATTTCATCTTTACTAGGCAATTCTTTATCACAGGGTTGTCTATGAAATTTAGCAAAATTAAAATCATGAGACATATCCCCTAAACCAACAGTAACAATATCCTTTTCGCAGTTTATCTTAGCATTAACAACATTCAAGAAGGGTGTACCAAATATAATGGGACAAAATTCATCTTGTGGGGAACCAAGAACAAGAAAATCAGTAGGATGTTTAATTTTCCCACACAAGACTTCAACATCTCTAACAATCCCAATTGGTGAAATAGTATCTATATCGGCAAGCTTAATAGTAACATCAATATCTTCTATTTTAGCAGGTGCAATATCATGCATAATTTCTTTGTATAAGGAATGAGGTATTGCACTCACACTAGCACCCATATCACATAACCCATGATAACAATGATCTCCTATTTTAACAGAAACAACAGGCATGCCAACAACAGGTCTATGTTTACCTTTAGTATCGGGTTTAGCAATTCTAGCAGCTTCATCATAGAAATAAATAAAATGCCCATCAATATTATCTACCAAGAGATCTTTAACCATAGCAATACTAGGTTCAACTTTAATTTGCTCAGGGGGTGTAGGTGTTCTAGCATTACTCTTACAAACCACAATTGAAGCTTTAGCATGATCCTTTATTCTAACAGGAAAGGGTGGTTTCTCAATGTAAGCTGTAGGAACAATAGGATCAACATTATAAGTGATAGTTTTTTCTTCAACTTTAATAGGTTCTACTACTTTCACTTCAATTGGAGGATGATATTTAAACCACTTCTCCTTAGGGAGATCAACATGAGTAGCAAATGATTCAAAGAAAGAAGCTACTATCTCAGAGTCAAGTCCATATTTAGTGCTAAATTCACGAAAAACATTGGTATCCATAAAAGATTTAACATAATCAAACTTAGGGGTTATACCTGACTCCTTACCTTCGTCGAGTTCCCAATCTTCAGAGTTGCGTTTAATTCTTTCCAATAAATCCCATATGAATTCAATAGTCTTCATCATAAAGAACCAGTACAAGAAGTATCGAGCATGGAGCGATCATTAAGAGAAAGCCGAGCATAAAAGTTTTGAATAATAATTTCTCTCGAGAGCTCATGATTGGGGCATGAATATAACATTGACTTAAGCCTCCCCCAAGCTTGAGCGATACTTTCTCCTTCATGAGGACAAAAATTATATATATAATTACGATCACAATGAACCAGATGCATAGGATAAAACTTCTGATGAAATTCCAATTTCAATCGGTTGTAGTTCCATGATCCAATATCATCACATAGCCTAAGCCATGTCAATGCCTTTCCCTTCAAAGATAAAGGGAAGACCTTCTTCTTGACGACATCCTCGGGCATACCTGCAAGCTTAAATAATCCACAAACTGCATCCACATAGATTAGGTGCATATCGGGATGTAATGTTTCGTCTCCTGTATAGGAATTAGCTAGCAGTTTCTCTATCATACCCGAAGGAATTTCAAAGTAAATATTTTCAGTAGGTTCGGTAGGTTGAGGAGAAACTCTTTGCACTTCTGGTCGGGGTAAAGATACCCCGAACAAGCCCCTCAAAGGATTATTTTCCATAGTAACAAGTGACAGTAAATTTCAGCACACTATATAAATGTTTCCTTACCAAGTTCCACCTACCAAAGGAGATTCACTCCCCGGCAACGGTGCCAGAAAAGAGTCTTGATGACCCACAAGTATAGGGGATCTATCGTAGTCCTTTCGATAAGTAAAAGTGTCGAACCCAACGAGGAGCAGAAGGAAATGACAAGCGGTTTTCAATAAGGTATTCTCTGCAAGCACTGAAATTATCGATAACAGATAGTTTTGTGATAAGGTAATTCGTAACGGGTCACAAGTAACAAAAGTAAAAAAGGTGCAGCAAGGTGGCCCAATCCTTTTTGTGGCAAAGGACAAGCTTGGACAAACTCTTATATAAAGCAAAGCGCTCCCGAGGACACATGGTAATTTCTGCAAGCTAGTTTTTATCATGCTCATATGATTCACGTTCGTTACTTGGATAATCTGATATGTGGGTGGACCGGTGCTTGGGTACTGCCCTTCCTTGGATAATCATCCCACTTATGATTAATCCCTCTCGCAAGCATCCGCAACTACGAAAGAAGAATTAAGGTAAACCTAACCATAACATGAAACATATGTATCCAAATCAGCCCCTTACGAAGCAACTCATTAACTAGGGTTTAAGCTTCTGTGACTCTAGCAACCCATCATCTACTTATTACTTCACAATGCCTCCCCCTAGGCCCAAACAATGGTGAAGTGTCATGTAGTTGATGTTCACATAACACCACTAGAGGAGAGACAACATACATCTCATCAAGATATCGAACGAATACCAAATTCACATGATTACTTATAATAAGACTTCTCCGATGTCCTTAGAACAAACGTAACTACTCACAAATCATATTCATATTCATAATCATAGGGGTATTGAATAGCATTAAGGATCCGAACATATGATTTTCCACCGAATAAACCAACTAGCATCAACTACAAGGAGTAATCAACACTATAGCAACCCACACGTACTAGTCTGAGGTTTTGAGACAAAGATCGGATACAAGAGATGAACTAGGGTTTGAGAGGAGATGGTGCTGGTGAAGATGTTAATGGAGATTAACCCCCTCTCGATGAGAGGATCTATGGTGACGACAATGGCGATGATTTCCCCCTCCCAGAGGGATGTTTTCCCGGCAGAACAGCTCCATGGGAGCCCTAGATTGGTTTCGCCTAGGTTTCGCCTCGAGACGGAGGCGCTTTGTCTCGAAAGCTTCCTCATGATTTTTCCAGGGCAAAAGACACCATATAGCAGTAGATGGGCATCGGGGGCCTGCCAGGTGGCCCATGAGGCAGGGGGGCGCGCCCAGGGGGTAGGGCGCGCCCTCCACCCTCGTGGCTGGTGGGTGGCCCTCCACTGGCGCTTTCTTCGCCCAATATTTTTAATATATTCCAAAAATGACTTTCATGGAGTTTCAGAAGTTTTGGAGTTGTGCAGAATAGGTCTCTAATATTTGCTCCTTTCCAGCCCAGAATTCCAGCTGCCGGCATTCTCCCTCTTTGTGTAAACCTTATAAAATAAGAGAGAAAAGGCATAAGTATTGTGACATAATGTGTAGTAATAGCCCATAATGCAAGAAATATTGATATAAAAGCATGATGCAAAATGGATGTATCAAGAAGCCGGAGGCCGGGAGCACGAAGCCACGGAGGAAATGGGCGCGGAAGACTACATACTCACCGGGCTCCGGCTGTGGCGAGGTCTCCAGCCCGGGGATGCGCACTCCCACGTTGTCGGAGCAAGGTATCCGCCATGTTGCATGGAGGAAATTGATGTGGTCTTGGTGAATGGTGAATCCCATCCACCCGCTTTTTGCCATGGCGCATGGATGGCAAGGGAGAGCTCGTCGGAGAAGAGAGGTGAAGGGCGCCGCGGCAAAGCGGAGACGAAGACGAGGCGACACACATCAGCAAAGCCGCGGTGGTGACCGCGGCGGAGCGTCTGCTTCGATGGAGTGACGGCTATGGCAAGGCGACGACGCCGAGGGGGGCAGCCACAGCGGCGCGTCGACGGCAACGGAGCGAAGTGGCGCGGCGACGGCAGTGGAGTGGGGAGAGAGTGAGGAGTGGGCGCGTGAGTGTTCTGCCCCTCATCCTCTCCCTCCCTCCTATTTATAACCGGTCGAGGCGAAGCCGAGGTGACGTGTGGGCGTGGGATTAACTGTGCCCCACACCCCGCACGACCCCGCGGATTTCGTGTGTTAAGGCATGGGTACGGTGCCACAGAAGGGCAGCCGTCCGCCTCGCTCGCAGCAGATCCGCGCACGGGCCGAGGCCCTATAGCGGCAGGCCCCAGCCTGCGGCGATGTCCCGTCGCGCGCGTGGTCTAGCTGGTTGGCCTGGCCTGTGGGTGCCACGTGGTGCGCGCTTGGCGGGCAGCACCGCCCTGACTCCCGCCTGCCAGTTCAAATTCCACTAGGCGGCCTCGGCCTCGGCCGGCTCCTGGCATTCGACTCCCCTCATCTGGACGGAACAAAAGGCGGAGAATCACTTGAGAGGGAAACTGCTGAGGCCCTCCGGCTGCTGAAGGCCGTAGAACCTCACCAGCTTCGGGGACTACTGACGGGGGGATAAACCCCGAGTAGCCTCATCAGCACTTCAACACTTTTTAAGACATCGGGGCTGGCCAAACCCCTCAGTCTGACTTGTCGCAAGGCTGGCCCTCAGGGCCGGCTTGAGCCAGTGGCCCACCGTCCAGAAGGCGGCGGACCCCAAGATGGCGGCTGGAGCTACAGGACCGCCTCCTAGAAGGCGGTGGATCCCAAGATGGTGGCGTACTCCAGAAGGCGGCAAGGGCATGGGCCGACTCCTAGCAGGCGGCCTGTCCTTTCCCTCGGAGTCAGCGCCCTACCAAGAGACATGCTGGGGCATGCCTACAGTACGCCATGCCTCCCCCAAATCCCGGACGCATGGCTAAAGTGGTTGCCGCCAGGCGGCCGGCCGCCGACCCGCCCGGCGCGGAACTGTAGCCACGGCACGCCCGACACGGCCTCTGTGAGCATGGACGGAGCAACAGTGGAGAGTTGTCTATGGGATCCACAGGCGGTAGGTCCCACCTGTCGGCCAGTTCCTCGGCAGCCGGTCGGGACCACCAAAGGCAGGCCCCAGCCGCTGGCGGAGAACCCGACTTCCTTAGTCACTAATGGTCAGGACCTACCACCCGGTCGTATTATCATTGTACCCCTGGGGGTAGGCCTATATAAACCCCCTAGGCCCACCCATGCAAAGGGTTCAACTTTTAGTTCACACCCCATTTCCTTTCACCCATAGCTGGGGAAGAGGTAGAGCTAGCCTTGCCCTTCTTCTTCCTCTAGCCGAACAGCTCAAGGAGCAACCTTGTAGCTATCATATTGATCATAGTCAACATGCGGAGACCCTGCAGAGCAGGACTAGGGGTGTTATCTCCATGGAGAGTGTTGGGGAACGTTGCAGAAAACAAAAAATTTCCTATGGTTTCACCAAGATCAATCTATGAGTTCATCTAGCAACGAGAGAGAGGAGTGCATCTACATACCCTTGTAGATCGAGCGGAAGCATTCAAGAGAACGGGGTTGAGGGAGTCGTACTCGTCGTGATCCAAATAACCGGAGATCCTAGCGCCGAACGGACGGCACCTCCGCGTTCAACACACGTATGGTCAGCATGATGTCTCCTCCTTCTTGATCCAGCAAGGGGGAAGGAGAGGTTGATGAAGATCCAGCAGCATGACGACGTGGTGGTGGATGCAGCAGGGATCCCGTTAGGGCTTCGCCAAGCGTCTGCGGGGGGAGAGGCGTAACAAGGGGAAAGGGAGGCGCCAAGTGAAAGGGTACGGCTGCGCTCCCTCCCTCTATATATAGGGTCCCCAAGGGGGGGGCACCGGCCCTAGGAGATGGGATCTCCTAGGGGGGCGGCGGCCAAGGGGGTGCCTTGCCCCCCAAGGCAAGTGGAGGCGCCCCCTCCCCTAGGGTTCCCAACCCTAGGCACAGGGGGGGCAAGGGGGGCGCACCAGCCCACCAGGGGCTGGTTCCCCTCCCACTTCATCCCATGGGCCCCTCCGGGATAGGTGGCCCCACCCGGTGGACCCCTGGGACCCTTCCGGTGGTCCCGATACAATACCGGTGACCCCCGAAACTTTCCCGATGGCCGAAACTCGACTTCCCATATATAATTCTTTACCTCCGGACCATTCCAGAACTCCTCGTGACATCCGGGATCTCATCCGGGACTCCGAACAACTTTCGGTTTGCTGCATACTAATATCTCTACAACCCTAGCATCACCGAACCTTAAGTGTGTAGAACCTACGGGTTCGGGAGACACGTAGACATGACCGAGACGGCTCTCCGGTCAATAACCAACAGCGGGATCTGGATACCCATGTTGGCTCCCACATGCTCCTCGATGATCTCATCGGATGAACCACGATGTCGAGGATACAAGCAACCCCGTATACAATTCCCTTTGTCAATCGGTATGTTACTTGCCCGAGATTCGATCGTCGGTATCCCAATACCTCGTTCAATCTCGTTACCGGCAAGTCACTTCACTCGTACCATACTGCATGATCCCGTGACCAGACACTTGGTCATTTTGAGCTCATTATGATGATGCATTACCGAGTGGGCCCAGAGATGACAAATCCCAGTCTCGATCCGTGTCAACCCAACAGACACTTTCGGAGATACCCGTAGTATACCTTTATAGTCACCCAGTTACGTTGTGACGTTTGGTACACCCAAAGCACTCCTACGGTGTCCGGGAGTTACACGATCTCATGGTCTAAGGAAAAGATACTTGACATTGGAAAAGCTCTAGCAAACGAACTACACGATCTTGTGCTATGCTTAGGATTGGGTCTTGTCCATCACATCATTCTCCTAATGATGTGATCTCGTTATCAATGACATCCAATGTCCATAGTCAGGAAACCATGACTATTTGTTGATCAACGAGCTAGTCAACTAGAGGCTCACTAGGGACATGTTGTGGTCTATGTATTCACACGTGTATTACGATTTCAGGATAATACAATTATAGCATGACTAAAAGACAATTATCATGAACAAGGAAATATAATAATAATCCTTTTATTATTGCCTCTAGGGCATATTTCCAACAGTCTCCCACTTGCACGAGAGTCAATAATCTAGTTACATTGTGATGAATCGAACACCCATAGAGTTCTGGTGTTGATCATGTTTTGCTCGCGGAAGAGGTTTAGTCAACGGATCTGTGACATTCAGATCCATATGTACTTTGCAAATATCTATGTCTCCATCTTGAACATTTTCATGGATGGAGTTTAAACGACGGTTGATGTGCCTGGTCTTCTTGTGAAACCTGGGCTCCTTGGCAAGGGCAATAGCTCCAGTGTTGTCACAGAAGAGAGTGATCGGCCCCAACGCATTGGGTATGACTCCTAGGTCGGTGATGAACTCCTTCATCCATATTGCTTCATGCGCTGCCTCCGAGGCTGCCATGTACTCCGCTTCACATGTAGATCCCGCCACGACAATCTGTTTGCAACTGCACCAGCTTACTGCTCCACGATTCAACATATACATGTATCCGGTTTGTGACTTAGAGTCATCCAGATCTGTGTCGAAGCTAGCATCAACGTAACCCTTTACGACGAGCTCTTCATCACCTCCATAAATGAGAAACATATCCTTAGTCCTTTTCAGGTACTTCAGGATATTCTTGACCGCTGTCCAGTGTTCCTTGCCGGGATTACTTTGGTACCTTCCTACCAAACTTACGGCAAGGTTTACATCAGGTCTGGTACACATCATGGCATACATAATAGATCCTATGGCTGAGGCATAGGGGATGAGACTCGTCTCTTTTTTATCTTCTGCCGTGGTCGGGCATTGAGCCGAGCTCAATCTCACACCTTGCAATACAGGCAAGAACCCTTTCTTGGACTGATCCATATTGAACTTCTTCAATATCTTATCAAGGTATGTGCTTTGTGAAAGATCTATGAGGCGTCTTGATCTATCCCTATAGATCTTGATGCCTAATATGTAAGCAACTTCTCCAAGGTCCTTCATTGAAAAAGACTTATTCAAGTAGGCCTTAATGCTGTCCAAAAGTTCTATATCATTTCCCATCAAAAGGATGTCATCTACATATAATATGAGAAATGCTACAGAGCTCCCACTCACTTTCTTGTAAACGCAGGCTTCTCCATAAGTCTGCATAAACCCAAACGCTTTGATCATCTCATCAAAGCGAATGTTCCAACTCCGAGATGCTTGCACCAGCCCATAAATGGATCGCTGGAGCTTGCACACCTTGTTAGCATTCTTAGGATCGACAAAACCTTCCGGCTGCATCATATACAGTTCTTCCTTAAGATGACCGTTAAGGAATGTCGTTTTGACGTCCATCTGCCATATCTCATAATCATAGTATGCAGCAATTGCTAACATGATTCGGACAGACTTTAGCTTCGCTACGGGAGAGAAAGTCTCATCATAGTCAACCCCTTGAACTTGCCGATAACCCTTAGCGACAAGTCAAGCTTTATAGATGGTAACATTACCATCCGCGTCCGTCTTCTTCTTAAAGATCCATTTATTTTCTATCGCTCGCCGATCTTCGGGCAAGTCTGTCAAAGTCCATACTTTGTTTTCATACATGGATTCTATCTCGGATTGCATGGCTTCAAGCCATTTGTTGGAATCTGGGCCCGCCATCGCTTCTTCATAGTTCGAAGGTTCACCGTTGTCTAACAACATGATTTCCAGGACAGGGTTGCCATACCACTCTGGTGTGGAACGTGTCCTTGTGGACCTATGAAGTTCAGTAGTAACTTGATCCGATGTACCTTGATCATCATCATTAATTTCCTCTCCTGTCGGTGTAGGCACCACAGGAACATTTTCCTTAGCTGCACTACTTTCCGGTTCAAGAAGTAGTACTTCATTGAGTTCTACTTTCCTCCCACTTACTCCTTTCGAGAGAAACTCTTTTTCCAGAAAGGATCCGTTATTGGCAACAAAGATCTTGCCTTCGGATCTAAGGTAGATGGTATACCCAATCGTTTCCTTAGGGTATCCTATGAAGACGCATTTTTCCGACTTGGGTTCGAACTTTTCAGGTTGAAGTTTCTTGACATAAGCATTGCATCCCCAAACTTTTAGAAACGACAGCTTAGGTTTCTTCCCAAACCATAATTCATACAGTGTCGTCTCAACGGATCTAGACGGAGCCCTATTTAAAGTGAATGTAGCTGTCTCTAGAGCATATCCCCAAAATGATAGCGGTAAATCGGTAAGAGACATCATAGATCGCACCATATCCAATAGAGTGCGATTACGATGTTCGGACACACCGTTACACTGAGGTGTTCCAGGCGGCGTGAGTTGTGAAACGATTCCACATTTCCTTAAGTGCGTACCAAATTCGTGACTTAAATATTCTCCTCCACGATCTGATCGTAAGAACTTTATCTTTCGGTCATGTTGATTCTCTACCTCATTCTGAAATTCCTTGAACTTTTCAAAGGTCTCAGACTTGTGTTTCATCAAGTAGACATACCCATATCTACTCAACTCATCAGTGAGAGTGAGAACATAAAGATATCCTCCGCGAGCCTCAACGCTCATTGGACCGCACACATCAGTATGTATGGTTTCCAATAAGTTGGTTGCTCGCTCCATTGTTTCGGAGAATGGAGTCTTGGTCATTTTGCCCATGAGGCATGGCTCGCATGTGTCAAATGATTCATAATCGAGAGACTCTAAAAGTCCATCAGCATGGAGCTTCTTCATGCGCTTGACACCAATGTGACCAAGACGGCAGTGCCACAAGTATGTGGGACTATCGTTATCAACTTTACATCTTTTGGTATTCACACTATGAATATGTGTAACATCACGTTCGAGATTCATTGAGAATAAACCATTGACCATCGGGGCATGACCATAAAACATATCTCTCATATAAATAGAACAACCATTATTCTCGGATTTAAATGAGTAACCATCTCGTATTAAACGAGATCCAGATACAATGTTCATGCTCAAACTTGGCACTAAATAACAATTATTGAGGTTTAAAACTAATCCCATAGGTAAATGTAGAGGTAGCGTGCCGACGACGATCACATCGACCTTGGAACCATTCCCGATGCGCATCGTCACCTCGTCCTTCGCCAGTCTCCGCTTATTCCGCAGCTCCTGCTTTGAGTTACAAATATGAGCAACGGCACCGGTATCAAATACCCAGGAGCTACTACGAGCACTGGTAAGGTACACATCAATTACATGTATATCACATATACCTTTAGTGTTGCCGGCCTTCTTGTCCGCTAAGTATTTGGGGCAGTTCCGCTTCCAGTGTCCGCTTCCCTTGTAATAAAAGCACTCAGTCTCGGGTTTGGGTCCATTCTTTGGCTTCTTCCTAGCAACTGGCTTACCGGGCGCGGCAACATCCTTGCCGTCCTTCTTGAAGTTCTTCTTACCCTTGCCTTTCTTGAACTTGGTGGTTTTATTGACCATCAACACTTGATGTTCCTTTTTGATTTCTACCTCTGCTGACTTCAGCATTGAAAATACTTTAGGAATAGTTTACACCATCCCCTGCATATTGTAGTTCATCACAAAGCTCTTGTAGCTCAGTGGGAGCGATTGAAGGATTCTGTCAATGACCGCCTCATCCGGGAGGTTAATGTCCAGCTGGGACAGGCGGTTGTGTAACCCAGACATTTTGAGTATGTGCTCACTAACAGAACTATTTTCCTCCATCTTACAACTATAGAACTTGTCGGAGACTTCATATCTCTCGACCCGGGCGTGAGCTTGGAAAACCATTTTTAGCTCCTCGAACATCTCATATGCTCTGTGTTGCTCAAAATGCTTTTGGAGCCCCGGTTCTAAGCTGTAAAGCATGCCGCACTGAACGAGGGAGTAATCATCAGCACGTGACTGCGAAGCGTTCATAACGTCTTGGTTCTCTGGGGTGGGTGCTTCACTTAGCGGTCCTTCTAGGACATATGCTTTCTTGTCAGCTATGAGGATGATCCTCAGGTTCCGGACCCAGTCCGTATAGTTGCTGCCATCATCTTTCAGCTTGGTTTTCTCTAGGAACGCGTTGAAGTTCATGTTGACATGAGCGTTGGCCATTTGATCTACAAGCCATTTTTTCAAAGATTTAGACTAAGTTCATGATAATTAAGTTCATCTAATCAAATTGTTTAATGAACTCCCACTCAGATTAGACATCCTTCTAGTCATCTAAGTGTTACATGATCCGAGTCGACTAGGCCGTGTCCGATCATCACGTGAGACGGACTAGTCATCATCGGTGAACATCTCCATGTTGATCATATCTTCCATACGACTCATGTTTGACCTTTCGGTCTCTGTGTTCCGAGGCCATGTCTGTACATGCTAGGCTCGTCAAGTTAACCTAAGTGTTTTGCATGTGTAAATCTGTCTTACACCTGTTGTATGTGAATGTTAGAATCTATCACACCCGATCATCACGTGGTGCTTCAAAACAACAAACTGTCGCAACGGCGCACAGTTAGGGGGAACAGTTTCTTGAAATTATTATGAGGGATCATCTTATTTACTACCATCGTTCTAAGTAAACAAGATGCAAAAACATGATAAACATCACATGCAATCAAATAGTAGTGACATGATATGGCCAATATCATATAGCTCCTTTGATCTCCATCTTCGGGGCTCCATGATCATCTTCGTCACCGGCATGACACCATGATCTCCATCATCATGATCTCCATCATCATGATCTCCATCGTCGTGTCTCCATGAAGTTGCTCGCCAACTATTACTTCTACTACTATAGCTAACGGTTTAGCAATAAAGTAAAGTAATTACATGGCGTTAAATAATTGACATGCAGGTCATACAATAATTAAGACAACTCCTATGGCTCCTGTCGGTTGTCATTCATCACAATATATCATTCAACATTCATCACAACTTTTGGCCATATCACATCACAAAGCAATTGCTGCAAAAACAAGTTAGACGTCCTCTAATTGTTGTTGCATCTTTTACGTGGCTGCAATAGGGTTCTAGCAAGAACGTTTTCTTACCTACGAAAAAAGCCACAACGTGATTTGTCAACTTCTATTTACCCTTCATAAGGACCCTTTTCATCGAATCCGCTCCAACTAAAGTGGGAGAGACAGACACCCGCTAGCCACCTTATGCAACTAGTGCATGTCAGTCGGTGGAACCTGTCTCACGTAAGCGTACATGTAAGGTCGGTCCGAGCCGCTTCATCCCACAATACCGCTGAAGCAAAATAAGACTAGTAGTGGCAAGAAAGTTGAAAACATCTACGCCCACAACAGATTTGTGTTCTACTCGTGCAAAGAGAACTACGCATAGACCTAGCTCATGATGCCACTGTTAGGGAACGTTGCAGAAAACAAAAAATTTCCTACAGTTTCACCAAGATCAATCTATGAGTTAATCTAGCAACGAGAGAGAGGAGTGCATCTACATACCCTTGTAGATCGAGCGGAAGCGTTCAAGAGAACGGGGTTGAAGGAGTTGTACTCGTCGTGATCCAAATCACCAGAGATCCTAGCGCCGAACGGACGGCACCTCCGCGTTCAACACACGTACGGTCAGCGTGACGTCTCCTCCTTCTTGATCCAGCAAGGGGGAAGGAGAGGTTGATGAAGATCCAGCAGCACGACGGCGTGGTGGTGGATGCAGCAGGGATCCCGGCAGGGCTTCGCCAAGCGTCTGCGGGAGGGAGAGGCGTAACAAGGGGAAAGGGAGGCGCCAAGTGCAAGGGTGCGGCTGCCCTTCCTCCTCCCCTCTGTATATAGGGTCCCCAAGGGGCGCGCCGGCCCTAGGAGATGGGACACCTAGGGGGGGCGGCGGCCAAGGGGGTGCCTTGCCCCCCAAGGCAAGTGGAGGCGCCCCCTCCCCTAGGGTACCCAACCCTAGGCGCAGGGGGGGCAAGGAGGGGCGCACCAGCCCACCAGGGGCTGGTTCCCCTCCCACTTCAGCCCATGGGGCCCTCCGGGATAGGTGGCCCCACCCGATGGACCCCCGGGACCCTTCCGGTGGTCCCGGTACAATACCTGTGACCCCTGAAACTTTCCCGATGGCCGAAACTCGACTTCCCATATATAATCTTTTACCTCCGGACCATTCCGGAACTCCTCGTGATGTCTGGGATCTCATCCGGGACTCCGAACAACTTTCGGTTTGCTGCATACTAATATCTCTACAACCCTAGCATCATTGAACCTTAAGTGTGTAGACCCTACGGGTTCGGGAGACACGTAGACATGACCGAGACGGCTCTCCGGTTAATAACCAACAGCGGGATCTAGATACCCATGTTGGCTCCCACATGCTCCTCGATGATCTCATCGGATGAACCACGATGTCGAGGATTCAAGCAACCCCGTATACAATTCCCTTTGTCAATCGGTATGTTACTTGCCCGAGATTCGATCGTCGGTATCCCAATACCTCGTTCGGTCTCGTTACCGGCAAGTCACTTTACTCGTACCGTAATGCATGATCCCATGACCAGACACTTGGTCACTTTGAGCTCATTATGATGATGCATTACCGAGTGGTCCCAGAGATACCTCTCCGTCATACGGAGTGACAAATCCCAGTCTCGATCCATGTCAACCCAACAGACACTTTCGGAGATACCCGCAGTATACCTTTATAGTCACCCAATTAAGTTGTGCCGTTTGGTACACCCAAAGCACTCCTATAGTGTCCGGGAGTTACATGATCTCATGGTCTAAGGAAAAGATACTTGACATTGGAAAAGCTCTAGCAAACGAACTACACGATCTTGTGCTATGCTTAGGATTGGGTCTTGTCCATCACATCATCCTCCTAATGATGTGATCTCGTTATCAATGACATCCAATGTCCATAGTCAGGAAACCATGACTATCTGTTGATCAACGAGCTAGTCAACTAGAGGCTCACTAGGGACATGTTGTGGTCTATGTATTCACACGTGTATTACGATTTCTGGATAATACAATTATAGCATGAATAAAAGATAATTATCATGAACAAGGAAATATAATAATAATCCTTTTATTATTGCCTCTAGGGCATATTTCCAACAGAGAGCCCCGAACCTGGGTAAGACTCGTTGTCGCTCGAGGTCTTGCCTACTCCCGCTTCTGGAGCCCGGCAACGTACTCCTGTCCCTACACATGATAAGCCATCCCTTGGCATATGTCAAGGAAATACCACGACAGAGGCGGCAGGGCTCGGAGGAGATCGTAGTGGAGGAGAGAACGGCGGCGTGACCCCATGAGGGCATCGAGGAGGTGCAAGCAAAGTGAGGACCCTAATGTCGTCGGGATCGGGTCCAGGGTGCGCATTGGTCTAGCGGTTAATGGGCTGGCCCAAGTTGGCTGCTCAGAATGGTGGGCATGGAATACTTTTGGGCGGAATATAGAAGCAGTGGGATAAGGTGGGAGTGAGGCGAGACTACCAACTGAGACATTAGGATTAGAGATTAACATGTGCCCCCAACATGAACTAACCCGTGCTCTCATCTAGCCGTAACTGGTGCTTCTCAATTTTTATGCTCCCAACTGGTACTAACATGTATGCTTTCAACCACATTAATGTGCTACCAACGGAACTAACCTGTGCTCCCACCTCATACTACCATATAACTAGAAGAACGCCCATGCGTTGCAACGGGGTCAAATTAATTTTAAGAGTTCAATATTAATCATGTTAATATTACATTTAATATTCTCATACATATCAAGTGATATTGGCGACCTTTTTACCATCAAATCCTCACACACACACTCTCTCCCCCTCCCCCCCTCTCTCTCTAACACACACACACACATATCCATCTTATTGGGTACCGGACCATAATCCATCTATTTGACACACACACTCTAGTGCATAACAATATGAATTGTGTGTATTATATTTGCCACCACAACTGAGGGAATTCATGTAAATCGGCCAGCCACAGCTCCATGACAAACAATGCATCTAAATTCTCAGCGTTATTTTTATGTAATATGCATTATATTTATACCAGTTCTTGAATGTGTTCAAACTATTACTTGAACTTGCTACCACCAAATGATGTCTAAATTCTCTCTCTCTCTCTCTCTCACACACACACACTCACACACACACACTCTGAAATTATAGGACCAAAAACTTTTACCAATTACCATACTGTTACTTTTGTTTTCCACAAAATGCAGTGAGGTAATTCTGAGGAAATAAAATGCAGAGTTAACCAAAACAATTAACCACTATACTTGATGTAGAGGATGATGAAAGTATAAGCCTGCTGACAGCAGCACCAAATGAAACTTCAAGAACACCATCCGCACAAGGATTAAAATCTATAACCATACAAACTCAACTTCAACATGACTCTCCCTCCTTAATTGCCTTCTCTAATCTTCATCTTGCCCGTGTGTTGCAGCTCGTTCCAGAAATAAATAAAACATGAGCTGTTGTGACTTGCAAGGAGCATCAACGTATGTATAGACAAATTTTCTTAATATTAGTTCATAGCGGAAACCTAGGAATATCAAAGCAATGTTTGAATTACCTTTGAGCCTTTAACATCCAATTAGAATGTGGTGCATGTGTAGGCGAGGTGAAGCCCTGGAATATATGACAGCCTAGCCACTTTGACAGTGGGGAAAACTATAGACCGAGCCTCCTCTTTGCACACATCTTCCCATGGGAGTGGACTTATACGTCCCTCTCCCTCGCTCTGTGCTCTACTGATGCAAGCCACACAAGCTAGCTAGCAATGGCCGTTTTCTGATGCACGCTGAAGCTAGATGACCTCCACCGATTATTGCCGCGTGAGATCCTAGCGAGCATAGGCATCGCAGCACCGCGTCCTTAGGGCTCAGACACATGCGTCATTTGGCCACCGCCTCCCCGCCACCTTGGCACACCGATACGTGCATTGTCCCCTGCAACATAATGGCCGAACGACCTCAAGCAAGCACGTCCTTCAACCACTGCCACCGCCGCGCCAATTCGGCCCACCGCGCACGGCCCGTGTGAGCCCCATGCAACTCAACAAGCCACTCCGCGTTCATGTGTCGTCGCCGCAGCGCGCCATTCCAGGAGAGATGGCCAAGAGGAGAGAGATGACACAGGCTTAGGAGGAGAGGATGAATGGGTACCTCACGTCTGGCCTCTGATGCACCATAAGCACGTCGTGTTGTTGCCCCGGTGCCGCTCGACATGCCGCCACAGGAGAATACACGAGATGGGGGAGGGGATAGGGTTTCTTCGGTTGGATCGTGGATCGGGAATCGGATCAGTCAATGTGGGCGAAACAAAATCGGCGCTCAGGACGGCGTGGTGTTGTGACATGATCCCAACATCATGTCATAGGGGTCTGGACCAACACCATGTCGCGTAGGTGATATGCCTAGTATGAATTTGGTATTGGCGAGAGGTAAACGACGGTGATGTAGAGGTTAATTGTTTCCTTTGTTTGGAGATTGATTACCATCTGTGAGTTAAGCTGGGTACTAAAGAAGAATCTGATTGTGATACGTGAATCGATTGTTGCCTTGTACGTTTTGTTTTGGTATTTGAAGATTGATTACTATCGTTAGTTGGGTTACCAAAGAAGAAATCAATCACCATATGTGAATTCATTGTGTTACCAAATAAACGTTGGGTTTGTCCGGCCAGTGGGAGGGGAGCGAATAAAAAACCAACGAAACTGGGAGGTGGGATCGTTACTGCGGGGGAATTGGGAGGTGGGAGGGAGGACGAAAAAAAACAAGGAAGGTGGGACGAAAATTAACCACGAAGATTACCAACTGAGACATTAGGAGTAGAGATTTCACCTAGTACAAACATGTGCTCCCAACGTACCCATCAAAAAAAAACATGTGCTCCCAACGTGAAGCATAATTGTGATCCCATCGTGAACAAACGTGTACTCCCATCTATATTAACGTGTGCTCTCAATGTGAAGCACAAATTGTGTTTCGGCGTGAAGCAACGTGTGTCATGCTAAAAAAAGAACTGGAAATGAAAAATCAAAATATTGAAATTGAAAACATAACATGTTTTCCATGCTTGACGGGGGGTGCTAGGGCCCACCTCCCCTGCGCGCGGAGGTACCCGTGGTTTAGCCTCACTGCTAGATTCATGGTTGATTGGGAGGGAGCGTAATCATCAACGACAATGGAGGAGGGGCTTGGCGGGGTAGTAGCAGGGAGCGGCGTGAACTGGCGGACGGTGGTGGTTTGCTGAGAGCGGCCAATTTGTTGAGGGGGGCAATCACCGAACACCCATGCATGCGGAGTTGCTTCCGGAGGGCCCCGAATTAAACTTGTGAACTCCCTTAGGGCATTTTCAATGCAGGGCGCCTGTAGAGGGGCTTAGGCGAATAAAATAAATATCCTAAAATTAAAACTCACGTAAGCATTCTCCGTTTCAACGCTAGCCGCTAGTATAGGCGCTAACAAACTCCAACGAATGTGGTTGTTGCCCCCAGATTTTATCTCTTACGGCAAGCGAACTCCAACAAGCGTTGGACTCCTACTCTTGCACCGATGCCAAAATATAAGCGCCAGACTCCAGGATCGCTAGGCGCAACTGCCGCTCTGGCCAGGAATTCAATCCTAGCGCCTCCAACTAGCGCCGCCCATTGGAGATGCCATTAGAGCATCTTCAACAGCCGCATAAAATTTTTAGGCCCAACAAAAATTATAGCGCGCCACTGTAGCATTTTTAATGCGTTGGGACCGACATTGCTTTAGCAGACGCCAAAAACGCACGTCCAAAAAAGCACATAGTGCAAATTGTGAAGCGTGCGCAATCCAAAGCCCAAAATATGATGCGCGCGATAGCGTTTTTTAGCGCGTGCCCAAAACTTTTTAGCGCGCACAATATTTTACAACATTTGTTGGAGCTGTTCGGCGCCAAAAAACAATTTTTTTACGCGCGGAGCTCGTTTTGGGCGCATGTTGGAGATGCTCTTATGCTTGTGAGATTTAGAGTTTAATTTGTTTGTTTGCTAGAGGGAGGAAGTCTTGGATTTATGTCAGTTTGGTTTCTTA
Organism: Triticum dicoccoides; assembly: GCF_002162155.2. Classification (NCBI taxonomy): domain Eukaryota; kingdom Viridiplantae; phylum Streptophyta; class Magnoliopsida; order Poales; family Poaceae; genus Triticum; species Triticum dicoccoides. The sequence continues at coordinate 637,763,840 of NC_041391.1, forward strand.
TTCACCTCATTGAACCAACTTGGCTGATAATGAGTGCCATTTGGAGCCTAATTGTTTTACTGCTACTGAGTACAGTACAATAGAGGGGCGAAATTACCACACGACTTCGTGTGAAGTGCCATTTGGACTGTTGTGAAACGCTACTACTATCACACGACTTTCGCGTACTGTCGGCACTTCCCTTTCCCTTGCCTAGCTGGCCGGATTGGGGTCGACGGTCAGCGGAGGTTTCTAAGCTCCCCATGTTCTTCTTCCTCCTCCGGCGTATCGATTTCTGCCTCCGTTGTGATCCAGTTGCTGCTTATGCCCGCGGAGCTCTCCAGGTTGATCTCTTCCGGCGTGGTGGCCTTCGGGCCCTCATATATGCTGATCCGCTTAAGCGTTCTTTCAGTTAGGTGCCAATAAGATGGCGACAGCGAGAGCTCGACCCACCATGGCCATGGCCATCGTCCTCCTCGCCACGCTCTCGCCCTCCCACACCGCGTCATGCCTGGTTCGGCCGCACGACGTCGTCGGCTGCCAGCCCAGCGGCTACCTCCCGGGCAGGTCCGGGAACTGCGAGACAAGCAACAGCCCCGAATGCTGCGTCGACGGCAAGCAGTACCTGCAGTTCCTCTGCTCGCCGTCCGTCTCCGCCGCCACCTGGGCCGTCCTCACAGTCAACGGCTTCGGCAAGGGGAAGGACGGCGGCCTCCCGTCCGAATGCGACGGCGCGTACCACGACGACTCGGAGATGGTCGTCGCGCTCTCCACCGGCTGGTTCAGCGGCATGTCCCGCTGCGGCCGCAGCATCAAGATCACTGCGAAGGGTGGCAGCTCCGTGTACGCCAAGGTGGTGGACGAGTGCGACTCTGTCCACGGTTGCGACGCCGAGCACAACTACGAGGAGCCATGCGCCTACAACATCGTGGACGCCTCGCCGGCGGTGTGGGACGCCCTGGGTCTCGACCAGAGCATCGGTTTGCAGGGTGTTACCTGGTCTGACGAGTAATCAGTTAGTTGGACAATATGAATATTCGTGTTGCCGCTAAGTATTTACTTTTAGATTCTTTTGTTTCTTCTAAAGTTTATCATTATATTTGTAGACCTATTTCGATTCGGATGTATTTTTTTCTATCGATGGTTGTTCAAGTGAGATTCTCGTATTCCATTAAATTCACCCTGGGATTCCATTAAATTCACTTTGGGATACACAAAAAGATACACAAGACTGGCCAATGTAGAGACCAAATGAGTGCTCATTGTATTTGTATCAACTTGATACTTCATTTTTAGTCAATAAAATACACTCTTTGTCAATGAAGAAGAAGAAAAAGAAGAATACATCACTACATGTTTCACCAAAATCTACCTTTCAAAGAAGGTGTTAGAGTCATGTCGACCGTGCAAATAAATGCAAGACTTTCGTGTTCTTGAGAAAAGGAATCATGTCGACCCTGCAAATAAATGCAAAACTTTTGCGTGTTCTGGAAAAAAGAAATCATGTCGACCGTGCTACAAAAATGACTTCAACAAGGCAGATGGAGCTCGATTAACTCTGTTGTGTAGACTACGATAACGATGCGTCTTTTACATACTCTTCATTCGCTTGATGCATACTTTAACCACGAACAAGACACTATGGAGGTCGTCCACATAAATCTGCGGCGGTTACATTGTTACCCATAGTACTTCTGGAGTTGTAGTGCTTCCACTATTCAGCAACATCTTTCATAAGAAGAAAAAGAGAGAACTTGTGTGAGTATTTAATTAAATAAACAATGGTATATACAGACACCAACCAGAATATAATGTGTGCTTGCGTACCTTATAAGCTTCACTGATGAAGACACTAGGCCATCCAGCATATGGCAAATAGCTGTTAGCATTGGACAAAACACAAAAGTTAACAATGCAAAAACATTAATCAATTGAAACGGTAGAGCAAGGTATATATAAAGCAATATTAATACACGTCCAAATTCGATAGTAGACGCATGATAAGAGATAACAACCGGCCACGTACCCTGCAACCCGGCCAATAATGTCATGGGGTTGAAGCCAAAGCTGCCCGCTCGCATAGAGAAAATGGTCATCCACTGAATTGTTGTCTCCTTTGGTGAGTATTTGGGTTTCTCCAGTATCTCGATGCTCTTGAACCTAAAATAATTTGAGAAGATTATTTTCAAGGAAAAAATAATATAACATATGAACTTTTAATGATTTAATGGGTGTGTAGCAAGAGATACTAGAGGCCGGGCTTGCCGTTACCTTGATCACACGATGGACAATTGGATGTTCAAAGCCATCAACTCTGAAAAGAACGATCTCTCCTTCGCGGAAAGGTGCATTGCTCATGTTGTGCACAAACACCATATCGCCCTGCAAAACAAGCACATATTCCATGCATGCATCTATCAGTATGACGGTTGGAATTAAAGGGGACGACAAAAACTGAAGTGCACATTTTTTTAAAAATAAAAATTGTACCACATACCTTTTTAATTGCAGGCTCCATACTTTCCGACAAAACCGCCATCGCCGGTGACTTGACACCCGTCACTAGCACCATTCCCTCGGGCATCAGCACGAACAACGCAAAGACCATAACTGCATCCCAAATTTAAGTAAAGATTCTCCGGGAAAAAAAAAGAACTTATAGAAGCATTATCAACGCTGAAGAACACTGAAGAAAGAGGCCTATATATGTACTTACCGAGGAAGGTGATGGATTGGGTGAGCACATGCCGGATCTTCATAGCCTCCTCTCGGCTGGACGATGGTGAAAAGTGAAAACACAAACTAGTTTTCTGATCGATTCTAATATGTTTCCAACGAACGTCTGACCTTGCTTTGCAGCTAGGTAGGTAGGTAGGCTATGATTGAATATATAGGCAAAGCTGCGGAGTACTCGACGAGTGCTCACTCGGTACGAATCGGTGACGGACACCATCGTCCATCGATCACCACACGTGCGGGATTCGGTTTCCGTGTCCGACTCCGACCATGCAGTGGAATCATATGCTGTGTCCGTACGTAGGTGCGATTTGCAACTGATTTATCTCTTCCGTTTATCAATTAATTAAGGGCGTTGCTCAGATCAGCTGGATGATTTCTGTCCGATCCTTCCATCGAAGCCGTTGAATTCACAGTGAAACAACAAAACACGAGTCGTCCAGAAAGCAGCGCCGCGCTTTGCAAGCAAGAGCCGCATCCAGTCGTCGGCAGGGCTGGGCGTTTGACAGCAACGGCGACACGGGGATGTGCCATTGCAGCTGCCAACACCGGCGCGGCGCACCGCCGGCGGCCCTTCACAGCTCCGGCCATGCTTCATTGCAGCGGCGACACCGGCATGCGGTGCTCCAACGCAGCGCCGGCGACCCGTCGCAGCTCCAGCCATGCTTCATTTCAGCCGCGACATCGGCATGAGGTGCTCCAACGCAGCGCCGGCGACCTGTCACACCTCCGACCATGCTCAATTGCAGCCCGTGACATCGGCACGTGGTGCTACAATGCAGCGCCAGCGGCCCGTCGCAGCTCCGACATGTTGCACTGTAGCTCCGACGCTCTTGTGTGCAGCACAGCGCCGATTCACCGTAGCTCCGCACGCACCCGGCACAGCACCACGCCGCTGCACTGCAGCTCCACCGCCACACCGCCATGGTTCCACTACAGCTCCGCTGCCGGCGCACAACACCACGTCCGTTGTGCTACAACTCAGCCGCTTGCAGCTCCACCATCCGCCGAGGCTTGGGAGGGCGCCACATCGCGTGCGCTGTGTGGGAGCAACCCCACCGCCAACGAGATCCACCGGTTGCAGCATTCCTCTCTCGGCAGCACCGGAGCGTTGCAACACCGGCCACGGTGGAGCATCGTTGCTGCCGGACGAAGCTCAGTGTTGTGCAACTCTCCTTCGTTCTGCAACAATGGCGGAGATTCCTTCTTCCATGGATTGCAGCTGGGGAGCAGCAGGTGCGGGCCAGATTAGAGTGCATGACTAGCGTCTCACGCCTAATATGCGACCCTATCCTAAAAGAACTCGAAGGTCCCATCAAGGATAGAAGCGCATATTGGAGACACTTTTGCAAGGTGGATATCATTACATCGTACTATTACATAATAGTTGGGGATACATACAAAAGGCATACAATGCCACATGAATACACAACATCATACATAAGAGCAACATCCGACTACGGATGAAACACAAACAGAAACTCAAACGACATCCACCCTGCTAGCCCAGGCTGCCGACCTGGAACCTATCCCCTGATCGAAGAAGAAGCAGAAGAAGAACGTCAAAACAAGTAGCATCGCTCTCGCATTAAGATCATCGCATAACTTATACCTGCAATTGATGTTGTAGTAATCTGTGAGCCACGAGGACTCAGCAATCCCATTACCATGGGTATCAAGACTAGCAAAGCTTAATGGGTAAGGAAGGGGTAAAGTGGTGAGGTTGCAGCAGCGTCTAAGCATATATGGTGGCTAACATACGAAAATAAGAGCGAGAAGAGAAGCAAACGGAATGATTGTGGGCTAGCAATGATCAAGAAGTGATCCTGAAACTACTTACGTTCATACATAACCCAAAAACCGTGTTCATTTCCCGGACTCCGCCGAAAAGAGACCATCACGGCTACACACTCGGTTGATGCGTTTTAATTCGGATCTGGTGTCAAGTTCTCTACAATCGGATATTAACAAATTCCCATCTGCCACATAACCGCGGGCACGGCTCTCGAAAGTTTATACCCTGCAGTGGTGTCCCAACTTAGCCCACCACAAGCTTTCACGGTCAACGAAGGATATTCCTTCTCCCAGGAAGACACGATCAGTCTCGGAATCCCGGTTACAACACATTTCGACAATGGTAAAAAAACAGCAAAACCACCCGATGTGCCGACAAATCCCGATAGGAGTCGCACGTATCTCGTTCTCAGGGCACACCGAATAAGTCAAGCTACGAGTAAAACCAGTCCTCAAGTTTCCTCGAGGTGGCGCCGCAGGTTGCTCGGTTCGGACCAACACTCGAAGGAGCACTGGCCCCGC
>NC_041391.1:637769214-637828752 GCF_002162155.2 Triticum dicoccoides
TAAAGATGACCCTCGGGCTACGGAAACCCAAGGAAAAAAGGCTTAGGTAGGCAAATGGTAAAACCAAGGTTGGGCCTTGTTGGAGGAGTTTTATTCAAAGTGAACTGTCAAGGGGGTCCCATAAATAACCCAACCGCGGAAGGAACGCAAAATCAAGGAACATAACACCGGTATGTGATACGTCTCCAACGTATCTACTTTTTCAAACACTTTTGCCCTTGTTTTGGAGTCTAACTTGCACGATTTGAATGAAACTAACCCGGACTGACGCTGTTTTTAGCAGAACTACCATGATGTTGTTTTATGTGTAAAAAAAAGTTCTCGGAATGTCCTGGAAATCCACGGAGGCACTTTTGGAATTAATAAGAATTTTTTGCGAAAGAATCAATGCCAGGGGGCCCACGGCCTGTCCACGAGACAGGGGGGCGCCCCCCCTCCTAGGGCGCGGCCTCCAATCTCGTGGGCCCCCTGGACCTCCTCCGACCTCAACTCCAACTCCATATATTCCATTTCGGGGAGAAAAAAATCAGAGAAAAAGTTTCATCGCGTTTTACGACACGGAGCCGCCGCCAAGCCCTAATCTCTCTCGGGAGGACTGATCTGGAGTCCGTTCGGGGCTCCGGAGAGGGGAATTCGTCACCGTCTTCATCATCAACCATCCTCCATCACCAATTTCATGATGCTCACCGTCGTGCGTGAGTAATTTCATCGTAGGCTTGCTGGACGGTGATGGGTTGGATGAGATTTACCATGTAATCAAGTTAGTTTTGTTAGGGTTTGATCCCTAGTATCCACTATGTTCTGAGATTGATGTTGCTATGACTTTGCTATGCTTAATGCTTGTCACTAGGGCCCGAGTGCCATGATTTCAGATATGAACCTATTATGTTTTCATGAATATATGTGTGTTCTTGATCCTATCCTGCAAGTCTATAGTCACCTATTACGTGTTATGATCCGACAACCCCGAAGTGACAATAAGCGGGATACTTCTCGGTGATGATCGTAGTTTGAGGAGTTCATGTATTCACTATGTGCTAATGCTTTGTTCCGGTTCTCTATTAAAAGGAGGCCTTAATATCCCTTAGTTTTCGAAAGGACCCCGCTTCAACGGGAGGGTAGGACAAAAGATGTCATGCAAGTTCTTTTCCATAAGCACGTATGACTATTTATGGAATACATGCCTACATTACATTGATGAATTGGAGCTAGTTCTATATCACCCTATGTTATAACTATTGCATGAGGAATCGCATCCGGCATAATTATCCATCACTGATCCATTGCCTACGAGCTTTTCACATATTGTTCTTCGCTTATTTATCTTTTCGTTGCTACTGTTACAACTACTACAAAAACCCAAAAACATTTATTTTTACTTTTGCTACCGTTACTATTATTCTCATACCACTTTTGCTACTAAATACTTTGCTGCAGATACTAAGTTATCCAGGTGTGGTTGAATTGATAACTCAACTGCTAATACTCAAGAATATTCTTTGGCTCCCCTTGTGTCGAATCAATAAATTTGGGTTGAATACTCTACCCTCGAAAGCTGTTGCGATCCCCTATACTTGTGGGTTATCAAGACTAATTTTTGGCGCCGTTGCCGGGGAGCATAGCTCTATTCTCTGAGTCACTTGGGATTTATATCTGTTGATCACTATGAAGAACTTGAAAGACGATCGAACTACTATTTTGCCCTCAACTACGAGGGAAGGTAAGGAACTGCCATCTAGCTCTGCACTAGATTCTCCTTCCGTTATTAGTAGGCTTGCGACACCTAAACCTACTGCTGCTATGAATTCTGATACGTCACATGTTATTGATGATGCCACTTCTGCTATGCATGATGAAACTACTTATGTGCGTGATACTACTTTGCCATTAGGTGAATTTCTAGATGAACAACTTGCTAGAGTTAGGGGGAATGAAAATATTGAAGAACCTATTATTGATGATAGTGATGGTGAAGGTTCCCCCAATGATTATGTATTACCTATTGTTCCTAAGGGTTATGTTATGAATGAAGCAGCTGCTAGGGAAATTCTTGCTTGCAATGATAGAAACGATCTTAAGAAATTATTAGCTAAATGGAAGCAGCAGTCTCTTAATGCTAGAATGAAACCCGATCCTGCTTTTGCTACTTCACCTATCTGTGTTACTGATAAGGATTATGAATTCTCTGTAGATCATGGTATTATTACTTTAGTTGAATCTGATCCTTTTTATGGCCTTGAATCTGAAACCGTTGTGGCACATCTTACCAAATTGAATGATATAGCCACCCTGTTTACTCATGATGAGAAGTCTCGCTATTTATATATCCTTAAGATATTTCCGTTCTCATTAAAGGGTGATGCTAAGACTTGGTATAATTCTCTTGCTCCTGGTTGTGTGCGTAGTCCCCAGGATATGATTTATTACTTCTCTGCTATATATTTCCCTGCTCATAAGAAACAAGTTGCCTTGCGGGAAATATATAATTTTGTGCAAATTAAAGAAGAGAGTCTCCCACAAGCTTGGGGGAGGCTTCTCCGGTTACTTAATGCTTTGCCTGATCATCCCCTTAAGAAAAATGAAATACTTGATATCTTTTATAATGGACTAACCGATGCTTCCAAGGACTACTTGGATAGTTGTGCTGGTTGTGTTTTCAGGAAAAGAACAGTCGACGAAGCTGAAATATTATTGAATAATATGTTGACTAGTGAAAATAATTGGACTCTTCCTGAGCCCATTCCTGAAGTAATTCCTGAACCAATTGAGCCAACTCCTGAGCCTATTCCTAAACCCACTCCGAAAAAGAGAGGTGTTTTATTTCTCAGTCCTAAAGATATGCAAGAGGCAAAGAAATCAATGAAAGAAAAAGGTATTAAAGCTGAAGATGTTAAGAATTTACCTCCTATTGAAGAAATACATGGTCTTAATTTACCGCCTGAAGAACCACATTGTCTTGATAACCCGACACAGGTAGTAAAGGTAAATTCTCTCTATAGATATGATAAAGTTGAAATACCCTCTACTAAATTTCATAGCCCATGCTTAGATTAATTTGATGACTTTATGGCTAGGCAAGAAAGTTTAATGCTTATGTTGGTAGAGAGTTAAAGAATAATGCTTTCGAGATAGGACACGTAGGTGATAATCTGGCTAGAGTTAAAGATGAACTTCACCACGTTAGCAAATATGCTTCTATGGTTTCTACTCAAGCTGAGCAAGTACTTAAAGCTCAAAATGATTTTCTTGAGGAATTTAATAATAAAAATGACTTTGCTGTTAGAGTGGCTACTAGAACTGGTAGAATGACTCAGGAACCTTTGTATCCTGAATGCCACCCTAAGAGAATCGAGCAAGATTCTCAGAGAAGTAATTTAGAGGCACCTAGTTCTTCTAAAAAGAAGAAAAAGAAAGACGATAGAACTTTGCATGCTTCTAATGAACCTACTGTAGACACACCTGAGAATCCCAATGATATATCTATTTATGATGCTGAAACACAATCAGGTGATGAACATGAACCTAGTGATAATGTTAATGATAATGTTCATGTTGATGCTCAACCTAGCAAAAACAATGATGTAGAGATTGAACCTACTGTTGATCTTGATAACCCACAATCAAAGAATCAACGTTATGATAAGAGAGATTTTGTTGCTAGGAAGCACGGTAAAGAAAGAGAACCATGGGTTCAGAAACCCATGCCCTTTCCTCCTAAACCATCCAAGTCAAAGGATGATGAGGATTTTGAGCGCTTTGCTGAAATGATTAGACCTATTTTCTTATGTATGCGCTTAACTGCTATGTTTAAAGTAAATCCTTATGCTAAGTATATGAAGGATATCATCACAAATAAAAAGAAAGATATCGGAAGCTGAAATTTCCACCATGCTTGCTAATTACACTTTTAAAGGTGGAATACCAAAGAAACTTGGAGATCCGGGTGTACTAACTATACCATGCTCTATTAAAATAAATTATGTTAGAACTGCTTTATGTGATCTTGGAGTCTGTGTTAGTGTTATGCCTCTCTCTTTATATCGTAGAATTGAATTGAATAAGTTGACACCTACTAAAATATCTTTGCAAATGGCTGATAAATCAACTGCTATACCTATCGGTGTTTGTGAGGATGTGCCTGTTGTGGTTGCAAATGTCACTATCTTAACGGACTTTATTATTCTTGATATTCCCGAGGACGATAGTATGTCTATTATCCTTGGCAGACCTTTTTTTAATACTGCAGGGGCTGTTATTGATTGCAACAAAGGCAATGTCACTGTTCGTGTTAATGGTAATGAGCATACGGTACACTTTCCGAGGAAACAATCTCAAGTTCATAGCATCAATTCTATTGAAAAAGTTCCAACTATCATTTTTGGAGGCTTTGAATTTCCTCTTCCTACTGTCAAGCAAAAGTATGATATTCTTATTGTTGGGGATTTTCATATCCCCGTTGAGAAACTTAGTGTTATTCGAAATTTCTCCGATTCCATGTTATTCGGAATGAGTTTGTTAAAAGGACTTGATCAACCTTGTTAGTGGGTTCATTTTGATGATCACGGGATGGATGAAACTAGAAGGCACAACCTTTTGTACCCTCTTTTTACTTTTCTGTTATTTAGATTAAATAAAGCAAAAATAGTATTATCCGTCTGTTTTCTGAATTATCCATGCATTAAAAAATAGTCCGAAAATAAAAGTGTTCCAAATGCCCTACAAATTTAGTATGATTTTTTCTGGAATATTTGAGGATTTTAGGCACTGAAAACACTGTAGGAGGGGCAAGCACCAGGCCACGAGAGAGGAGGGCGCGCCCCCCTGTCTCGTGGGCCCTTGGTGGCTCCCCTCCACTTATGCCAGCACCCACACACTTTATCTTCTACCCAAAAAAATCCCCATCCAGCTCAAGCACGAGTTCTAGCTCGTTTTGCTACGATTTTCGATCTCTTAGCTCAAAGCTCCATTCACAAAACTGCTTTGGCAGATTGTTGCTTGGTATGCGGCTCCTCCATTGGTCCAATTAGTTTTTGTTCTAATGCTTTATTTATTGCAAATTTTTGCTGCATAGGTGACCATGTTCTTGAGCTTGCATGTTAAATTTTTGAGGTCCCAAGCAATTCCAATGCATGATATAGGCTCTAGGCACTTGTAGGAGTAGTTGCTATCAATCTTGTTTAGTTTTATACACTTTTCTTTTGAAGTTACTAAAATTTCAGAAATTTTCAGAAAATGTTAAGGAGGCTCTTTAAAGGCTCTTCTAGCCAAAGCTCTGAGGAAAAACAAGCAAAAGAGAAGGAAAAAACCAAGTATAATCTTCCTCGCTTAGCGGAAGTACGGTCGTGTGAATGGCCATGCGAGGATTTCTTGAAAGAGGCCGGAATTCATGAAGACTTTTATGCTTTAATCGAGACTGCAGGCCTCACCGGTTTCATCAACGACCGAATCGATCAGTATCTCTTACTTACCAATACTTTCGTGCAAAACTTTTATTATTATCCTAAGAAGTCACCGCCTGCAGTATCATTTCATTTATATGATGAATTCAAAGAAATGTCTTTACGTCATTTTTGCGCGGTATGTAGGATACCTTATGAGGGAGAATTAGATGAACCCCATCGTGATGATGTGGGTGGCTTTGTTAATACTATTGCTGTAGAGGATCCAAAGAAGGGCTCTGAGGCGAAGGTCTCTAGCATACACTTTCCTGTATTGCGCTATTTTGCTATATTTGCTAGTAGATGCTTGATTGGTCGGGGAAATAGTGGGAATTTGAGCGTTCCTGATATTATCATTCTTCAACATGCTTTGCTTGGGGACAATACTTTTAGTATGGGTGCCGTCGTTGCTAAACGGCTAGCCCTGGATCGTACCAAAGGTCCCATATTTGGAGGTATCTATGCTGCACGTCTTGCTAAATATTTTCAGATACCCATTAGGCACCATGAGGAGGATGAGATAAAATTGCATCCTCACATTTTAGATTACAAGAGCATGGTAGCACACAAGTTTATTATTGACAATGAAGAGAAGATGCTCTTGTATAGACTTAGATTCAATAAGAAACACTTTGAGTTTATTATTTTGCCTGCGCCTCTGTTGTTTGATTTGCTTGCAGAAAATCGTCTTGTCACGCCGGAAGCGGTGAACAGTCATCGAGCTCAAGCTTTTACTCCAGAACCTGAACCTGAGCCGGAACCTGAGCTGGACCCCTATCGTGCATCATCTGTCCAGTGGGATCCGGAGATGACCAGCCAGTGGTATCCTGATTACACCTCCCACTACACCGGGGAGAGTAGCGGCGGTCCTTGGTATTAGACCAACTTAGGACAAAAGCCTAAGCTTGGGGGAGTACGTATATCTCACCGGCTTTACCTTCATGTTCACACACTAGTTGTCGGTGCTCATACTATTTCATTGTATTATCCATGCTAGTTTAAATTTCTTTTTCTAGTTTTCTTCTTGTGTGTTTGATAAACTTTAAGAAAAAAAACAAAAAAAATTAGTTAGTTTAATTTCCATGTTCGTAGTAGAAATTAAAATGAAAACCCAAAAATATTTCTAGTTCTTCTTCTTACTTGTTGGGAGCTTTCCCGTGTAAATAGTTTTATTTTATTTTCTTTCTTTTGGGGGTCGAGAAGACCATATTGAAAATGCTTAGTGGCTCTTATATGCATGATTGTTTATTTAATTTAGAGCCCATATTACCCTGTCCTCTCTCTTGAGTTGAATGCTTGTAGATTCCAGCTTAGTCCAACGCACGTGCACTCTTATTATTATACACATCGTTCGGTCATGCAAGTGAAAGGCAATAATGACGATATATGATGGACTTATTGGGATGAGAAAAGCTGGTATGAACTCGACCTCTCTTGTTTTCGTAAATATGATGAGTTCATCATTCCTGAGTCAGCTATTATGAAGTAAACATATTTGCAATGACATTTAGAGATTATAGTTACTTGTGCCATGCTTGATTAACTATGAGTTATAATGGTTTACCTTGCGTTTCAACATGCTATTAGAATGATTATGATGTGGTATGATGGGATGGTATCCTCCTTTAAATGAATTGAGTGACTCGACTTGGCACATATTCATGCATGTAGTTGAATCAAATCAACATAACCTTCACGATATTTATGTTCATGGTGGATTATATCCTACTCATGCTTGTATTTGGTGTGAATTAATTTTAATGCATGCTTACGACTGTTGTCGCTCTCTCAGTTGGTCGCTTCCAAGTCTTTTGCTAGCCTTCACCTGTACTAAGCGGGAATACTGTTTGTGCATCCAAACTCCTTAAACCCCAAAGTTGTTCCATATGAGTCCACTATACCTACCTATATGCGGTATTTACCTGCCGTTCCAAGTAAATTTGTATGTGCCAAACCAAAACCTTCAAATGAAATTCTGTTTTGTATGCTCGAGCAGCTCATGTTACAACTAGAGCTGCCTATATCTTCCATGCTAGGTGGGTTATTCTCACGAGGAGTGGACTCCGCTCCTCATTCACGAGAAAGGGCCGGTAACCGGGATGCCCAGTCCCATGATCCAAAAAGATCAAAGCAAATCAAAATAATTAAACAAAACTCCCTTAGGGCTGTTGTATGTTGGAGGCACTCATTGTTTCGAGCAAGCCATGGATTGATGCTTGTTGGTGGTTGGGGGAGTATAAACCTTTACCATTCTTGAGGGAGTCCTGGACTAGGGGGTGTTCGGATAGCCGAACTATCATCATCGGCCGGACTCCAAGACTATGAAGATACAAGATTGAAGACTTCGTCCCGTGTCCGGATGGGACTTTTCTTGGCGTGGAAGGCAAGCTTGGCGATACGGATATGTAGATCTCCTACCATTGTAACCGACTCTGTGTAACCCTAGCCCTCTCCGGTGTCTATATAAACCGGATGGTTTTAGTCCGTAGGACATAATAACAACAATCATACCATAGGCTAGCTTCTAGGGTTTAGCCTCCTTGATCTCGTGGTAGATCTACTCTTGTAATACCCACATCATCAATATCAATCAAGCAGGACATAGGGTTTTACCTCCATCAAGAGGGCCCGAACCTGGGTAAAACATCGTGTCCCTTGTCTCCTGTTACCATCCGCCTAGACGCACAGTTCGGGACCCCCTACCTGAGATCCGCTGGTTTTGACACCGACATTGGTACTTTCATTGAGAGTTACTCTGTGTCGTCACTGATAGGCTCGATGGATCCTTCGATCATCAACAATGACGCGGTCCAGGGTGAGACTTTTCTCCCCGGACAGATCTTCGTATTCGGCAGCTTTGCACTGCGGGCCAATTCGTTTGGCCATCTGGAGCAGATCGAAAGCTACGCCCCTAGCCGTCAGGTCAGATTTGGAAGTCTTAACTTCACGGCTAACATCCGTGGAGACTTGATCTTCAATGGATTCGAGCCACAGCCGAGCGCGCCGCACTGTCACGATGGGCATGATTTAGCTCTGCTGCCGGACAGTGCCCTGGAGGCCACACACGAGTCCGCTCCGACCCTCGATTCGGAGCCGGCTGTGCAGATCGAGGACGGGTGGTTAGACACCGCCTCGGGGGCTGCAACCTCTATGGTGATAGAGCCGAATACTGACTTTGTCCCTTCTGAAGCTCATAACTCCAAGGCGCCGGACTCCTTGCCGGACTCCGAACCTCCCGCGCCCCCTCCAATCGAATCCGATTGGGCGCCGATTATGGAGTTCACCGCTGCGGACATCTTTCAGCACTCACCTTTCGGCGACATCCTGAGTTCGCTAAAGTATCTCTCGTTATCAAGAGAACCCTGGCCGGATTGCGGTCAGGACAGTTGGGATGCGGACGATGAAGAAATTCAAGACCCACCCACCACCCACTTAGTAGCCACTGTCGACGATCTAACCGACATGCTAGACTTCGACTCCGAAGACATCGACGGTATGGATGACGATGCTGGAGACGACCAAGAACCAGCGCCTACTGGGCACTGGAAAGCCACCTCGTCATACGACATATACATGATGGATATCCCAAAGGATGGGAATGGCGAAGGAACAGCGGAGGAAGACCCCTCCAAGAAACAGCCCAAACGCTGGCGTCAGCGGCGCCGCTCTAAATCCCGCCACAGCAAGAATGGCGATTCCGGCACTGGAGATAATAATACCCCAGACAGTGCCGAAGAAAACCCCCTCCAGCAAGATTCAGCGCAGGAGGACGGAGATGCCAGCCCTCATGAGAGAGCGGCAGACGAAGAGGTAGAGGATGATAATTACCTGCCTCCCTCTGGAGACGAGGCAAGCCTCGACGACGACGAATTTGTCGTGCCTGAGGATCCCGTCAAACAAGAGTGTTTTAAACGTAGGCTTATGGCCACGGCAAACAGCCTCAAGAAAAAGCAGCAACAGCTTAGAGCTGATCAGGATCTGCTAGCCGACAGATGGACTGAAGTCCTTGCGTCCGAAGAGCATGAGCTCGAACGCCCCTCCAAAAGCTACCCCAAATGCAAGTTGCTCCCCCGATTAGAGGAGGAGGCATATAAACCTGCATCACCAGAGCACAATACGGCTGACCGGCCACCTCGTGGCCGCGACAGAGAGGCCTCTAGCCCCTCCACTAGAACCGTACCCCAGCATCGCTCGAAAAGCACAAGGCCACAGGGGAACGCTCCGGACTTGCGAGATATATTGGAGGATAAGGCAAGACAATCAAGATCGATCTACGGATCGCGTGGGCGCCCCATGATACGCGAAGACAACCGTCGCGCCGGACACAGTAAGTCCGGCCGGGCCGAACACAATAGACAAAGCTCGTTGGAGCTCCATCGTGATATAGCCCAATACAGAGGCGCCGCACACCCACTATGCTTCACAGATGAAGTAATGGATCATCAAATCCCCAAAGGGTTTAAACCCATGAATATTGAATCCTATGATGGCACAACAGACCCCGCGGTTTGGATCGAAGACTATCTCCTTCATATCCACATGGCTCGCGGTGACGATCTTCACGCCATCAAATACCTCCCACTCAAGCTTAAAGGACCAGCTCGGCATTGGCTTAACAGCTTGCCAGCAGAATCAATTGGGTGTTGGGAGGACCTGGAAGCCGCATTCCTTGATAACTTCCAGGGCACGTATGTGTTGGGTAACGTAGCAGAAATTCAAAATTTTCCTACGTATCACCAAGATCTATCTATGGAGAGACCAGCAACGAGGGGAAGGAGAGTGCATCTACATACCCTTGTAGATCGCTAAGCGGAAGCGTTCAAGAGAACGGGGCTGAAGGAGTCGTACTCATCGTGATTCAAATCACCGGAGATCCTAGTGCCGAACGGACGGCACCTCCGCGTTCAACACACGTACAGCCCGGTGACGTCTCCCACGCCTTGATCCAGCAAGGAGAGAGGGAGAGGTTGAGGAAGACTCCATCCAACAGCAGCACAACGGCGTGGTGGTGATGGAGGAGCGTGGCAATCCCGCAGGGCTTCGCCAAGCACCATGGGAGAGGAGGAGGAGGAGAGGCAGGGCTGCACCAAGAGGGAGAAGTTCTCATGTGTTATGGGCAGCCCCATGCCTCTATTTATATAGGGGAGAAGGGGGCTGCGCCCCCTTTAGGGTTTCCCACCCCAAGGGGTGCGTCCAGCCCTAGATGGGACTTGGGGAGGCGGCCAAGAGGGGGAGAGAGGGGAGGCGCACACTAGGTGGGCCTTAAGGCCCATCTGGACTAGGGTTTGCCCCCTCCCACTCTCTCTTGCGCCTTGGACCCCTTGTGGGGGGCGCACCAGCCCACCTAGGGGCTGGTCCCCTCCCACACTTGGCCCACGCAGCCTTCTGGGGCAGGTGGCCCCACTTGGTGGACCCCCGGGACCCTCCCGGTGGTCCCGGTACAATACCGATATCGCCTGAAACTTTTCCGGTGACCAAAACAGGACTTCCCATATATAAATCTTTACCTCCGGACCATTCCGGAACTCCTCGTGACGTCCGAGATCTCATCCGGAACTCCGAACAACATTCGGTAACCACATACAAGCTTCCTTTATAACCCTAGCGTCATCGAACCTTAAGTGTGTAGACCCTACGGGTTCGGGAGACATGCAGACATGACCGAGACGTTCTCCGGTCAATAACCAACAGTGGGATCTGGATACCCATGATGGCTCCCACATGTTCCACGATGATCTCATCGGATGAACCACGATGTCAAGGACTTAATCAATCCCGTATTCAATTCCCTTTGTCTATCGGTATGTTACTTGCCCGAGATTCGATCGTCGGTATCCAATACCTTGTTCAATCTCGTTTCCGGCAAGTCACTTTACTCGTTCCGTAACACATCATCCCGTGATCAACTCCTTGGTCACATTGCGCATATGATGATGTCCTACAGAGTGGGCCCAGAGATACCTCTCCGTTTACACGGAGTGACAAATCCCAGTCTCGATCCGCATAAAACAATAGATACTTTCGGAGATACCTGTAGTGCACCTTTATAGTCACCCAGTTACGTTGTGACGTTTGATACACCCAAAGCACTCCTACGGTATCCAGGAGTTACACGCTCTCATGGTCGAAGGAAGAGATACTTGACATTGGCAAAGCTCTAGCAAATGAACTACACGATCTTTTGTGCTAGGCTTAGGATTGGGTCTTGTCCATCACATCATTCTCCTAATGATGTGATCCCGTTATCAACGACATCCAATGTCCATAGCCAGGAAACCATGACTATCTGTTGATCACAACGAGCTAGTCAACTAGAGGCTCACTAGGGACATATTGTGGTCTATGTATTCACACGTGTATTACGATTTTCGGATAATACAGTTATAGCATGAATAAAAGACAATTATCATGAACAAGGAAATATAATAATAACACTTTTATTATTGCCTCTAGGGCATATTTCCAACAGTCTCCCACTTGCACTAGAGTCAATAATCTAGTTCACATCGCCATGTGATTAACACTCACAGGTCACATCGCCATGTGACTAATACCCAAGAGTTTTAGGTTTGATCATGTTGCTTGTGAGAGAGGTTTTAGTCAACGGGTCTGAACCTTTCAGATCCGTGTGTGCTTTACAAATCTCTATGTCATCTCCTAGATGCAGCTACCACGCTCTATTTGGAGCTATTCCAAACAACTGTTCTACTTGGAGCTATTCTAAATTATTGCTCCATTATATGTATCCGGTCTCTCTACTCAGAGCTATCCGGATAGGTGTCAAGCTTGCATCGTCGTAACCTTTACGACGAACTCTTTTACCACCTCCATAATCGAGAAAATTCCTTAGTCCACTAGTTACTAAGGATAACTTTGACCGCTGTCCTGTGAGCCATTCTTGGATCACTCTTGTACCCCTTGACTGACTCATGGCAAGGCACACTTCAGGTGCGGTACACAGTATAGCATACTGAAGAGCCTACGTCTTAAGCATAGGGGACGAACTTCGTCCTTTCTCTCTATTCTGCCGTGGTCGAGCTTTAAGTCTTAACTTCGTACCTTACAACTCAGGCAAGAACTCCTTCTTTGACTGGTCCATCTTGAACACCTTCAAGATCATGTCAAGGTATGTGCTCATTTGAAAGTATTATTAAGCATTTTGATCTATCCTTATAGATCTTGATGCTCAATGTTCAAGTAGCTTAATCCAGGCTTTCCATTGAAAAACACTTTCAAAATAACCCTATATGCTTTCCAGAAATTCTACGTCATTTCTGATCAACAATATGTCAACAACATATACTCATCAGAAATTCTATAGTGCTCCCACTCACTTCTTTGGAAATACAAGTTTCTCATAAACTTTGTACAAACCCAAAATCTTTGATCATCATCAAAGCATACATTCCAACTCCGAGATGCTCACTCCAGTCCTTAGAAGGATTGCTGGAGCTTTGCATACTTATTAGCATCTTACGGGATTGACAAAACCTTCCGGTTGTATCACATACAACCTTTCCTCAAGAAAATCGTCGAGGAAACAATGTTTTGACATCCTATCTGCAAGATTTCATAAATAATGCAGTAATCGCTAATATAATTCCAACAGACTCTTAGCATCGCTACGAGTGAGAAAGTCTCACCGTAGTCAACTCCTTGAACTTGTCAGAAAACATCTTAACGACAAGTTGAGCTTTCTTAATGGTGACATTTACCATTATCGTCCGTCTTCCTTTTAAAATCCATATGTACCTAACAGCCTTACGACCATCAAGTAGTTCTTCCAAAGCCTACACTTCGTTTTCGTACATGGATCCTCTCTCGGATTTTATGGCCTTGAGCCATTTATCGGAATCCAGGCCCACCATCGCTTCTCCATAGCTCGTAGGTTCATTGTTGTCTAGCAACATGACTTCCAAGACAGGATTACGTACCACTCTGAAGTAGTACGCATCCTTGTCATCCCACAAGGTTTGGGAGTGACTTGATCCGAAGTCTCATGATCAATATCATAAGCTTCCACTTCAATTGGTGTAGGTGACACAGGAACAACTTCCTGTGCCCTGCTACACACTGGTTGAAGTGATGGTTCAATAACCATATCAAGTCTCCACCATCCTCCCACTCAACTCTTTCGAGAGAAACCTTTCCTCGAGAAAGGACCCGATTCAAGAAACAATCCATATTGCTTTCGGATCTGAATTAGGAGGTATACCCAACTATTTTGGGTGTCCTATGAAGATGCATTTTATCCGCTTTGGGTTCGAGCTTAATCCTGAAACTTTTTCACATAAGCGTCGCAGCCCCAAACCTTTAAGAAACGACAACTTAGGTTTCTCTAAACCATAATTCATACGGTGTCATCTCATCGGAATTACGTGGTGCCCTATTTAAAGTGAATGTGGTTGTCTCTAATGCCTAACCCATGAACGATAGTGGTAATTCGATAAGAGACATCATGGTACGCACCATATCCAATAGGGTGCAACTATGATGTTCGGACACACCATCACACTATGGTGTTCCAGGCGGTATTAATTGCGAAACAATTTCCACAATGTCTTAATTGCGTGCCAAAACTCATAACTCAGATATTCATCTCTATGATCATATCATAGACATTTTATCCTCTTGTCACAATGATCTTCTACTTCACTCTGAAATTATTTGAACCATTCAATAATTCAGACTTGTGTTTCATCAAGTAAATATTCTCAACATCTACTCGAATCATCTGTGAAGTAAGAACATAACGATATTCACTGCATGCCTCAACACTCATTGGACTGCACACATCAAAATGTGTTGCTTCCAACAAGTTGCTATCTTGTTCCATTTTACTGAAACCGAGGCTTTTCAGTCATCTTGCCTATGTGGTATGATTTGCATATCTCAAGTGATCCAAAATCAAGTGAGTCCAAACGATCCATCTGCATGGAGTTTCTTCATGCGTATACACCAGTAGACATGGTTCGCATGTCTCAAACTTTTCAAAAACGAGTGAGTCCAAAGATCCATCAACATGGAGCTTCTTCATGCGTTTTATACCAATATGACTTACATGGCAGTGCCACAAGTAAGTGGTACTATCATTACTATCTTATATCTTTTGGCATGAAAATGTGTATCACTACGATCGGGATTCAATAAACCATTCAGGTTTAATACTAATCTTGATGGTAGAGGGAGCGTGCGATGTTTGATCACATCAAACTTGGAAACACTTCCAACACATATCGTCAGCTCACCTTTAGCTAGTCTCCGTTTATTCTGTAGCTTTTTATTTCGAGTTACTAACACTTAGCAACCGAACCGGTATCTAATACCCTGGTGCTACTAGGAGTACTAGTAAAGTACACATTAACATAATGTACATCCAATATACTTCTATCGACCTTGCCAGCCTTCTCATCTACCAAGTATCTAGGGTAATTCTGCTCCAGTGGCTGTTCCCCTTATTACAGAAGCACTTAGTCTCGGGTTTGGGTTCAACCTTGGGTCTCTTCACTAGAGCAGCAGCTGATTTGCCGTTTCATGAAGTATCCCTTCTTGCCCTTGCCCTTCTTGAAACTAGTGGTTTCACCAACCATCAACAATTGATGCTCCTTCTTGATTTCTACTTTCGCGGTGTCAAACATCGTGAATACCTCAAGGATCATCATATCTATCCCTGATATGTTATAGTTCATCACGAAGCTCTAGCAGCTTGGTGGCAATGACTTTGGAGAAACATCACTATCTCATCTGGAAGATCAACTCCCACTCGATTCAAGTGATTGTTGCACTCAGACAATCTGAGCACAAGCTCAAAGATTGAGCTTTTCTCCCTTAGTTTGCAGGCTAAGAAAATCGTCGGAGGTCTCATACCTCTTGACGTGGGCACGAGCCTGAAATCCCAATTTCAGCCCTTGAAACATCTCATATGTTCCGCGACGTTTCGAAAACGTCTTTAGTGCCTCAACTCTAAACCATTTAACTGAACTATCACGTAGTTATCAAAACGTGTATGTCCGATGTTCGTAACATCCACAAACGACGTTTGGGGTTCAGCACACTGAGCGGTGCATTAAGGACATAAGCTTTCTACTGTCCGCATAATCGCTACTTTCAACTTTCAACTATATTTTCTCTAGGAACATATCTAAAACAGTAGAACTAAAGCGCGAGCTACGACATAATTTGCAAAGGGTCTTTTGACTATGTTCAAGATAATTAAGTTCATCTTATGAACTCCCACTCAGATAGACATCCCTCTAGTCATCTAAGTGATTACATGATCCGAGTCAACTAGCCCGTGTCCGATCATCACGTGAGACGGACTAGTTAACGTCGGTGAACATCTTCATGTTGATCGTATCTACTATACGACTCATGCTCGACCTTTCGGTCTCCGTGTTCCGAGGCCATGTCTGCACATGCTAGGCTCGTCAAGTTAACCCTAAGTGTTTTCGCTGTGTAAAACTGTCTTACACCCGTTGTATGTGAACGTAAGAATCCATCACACCCGATCATCACGTGGTGCTTAGAAGCGACGAACTGTAGCAACGGTGCACAGTTAGGGGAGAACACTTCTTGAAATTTTGTAAGGATCATCTTATTTACTACCGTCGTCCTAAGTAAACAAGATGCATAAACATGATAAACATCACATGCAATCAAATAGTGACATGATATGGCCAATATCATTTTGCTCCTTTTGATCTTCATCTTCGGGGCTCCATGATCATCATCGTCACCGGCATGACACCATGATCTCCATCATCATGATCTCCATCATCGTGTCTTCATGAAGTTGTCACGCCAACGACTACTTCTACTTCTATGGCTAACGCGTTTAGCAATAAAGTAAAGTAATTTACATGGCGTTGTTCAATGACACGCAGGTCATACAATAAATAAAGACAACTCCTATGGCTCCTGCCGGTTGTCATACTCATCGACATGCAAGTCGTGAATCCTATTACAAGAACATGATCAATCTCATACATCACATATTATTCACCACATTCTTGTTGGCCATATCACATCACAAAGCATACCCTGCAAAAACAAGTTAGACGTCCTCTAATTGTTGTTGCATGTTTTACGTGGCTGCTATGGGTTTCTAGCAAGAACATTTCTTACCTACGCAAAACCACAACGTGATATGCCAATTGCTATTTACCCTTCATAAGGACCCTTTTCAACGAATCCGTTCCGACTAAAGTGGGAGAGACTGGCACCCGCTAGCCACCTTATGCACCAAGTGCATGTCAATCGGTGGAACCTGTCTCACGTAAGAGTACGTGTAAGGTCGGTCCGGGCCGCTTCATCCCACAATACCGTCGAAACAAGATTGGACTAGTAACGGTAAGCATATTGAACAACATCAACGCCCACAACTACTTTGTGTTCTACTCGTGCAAAGAATCTACGCAATAGACCTAGCTCATGATGCCACTGTTGGGTAACGTAGCAGAAATTCAAAATTTTCCTACGTATCACCAAGATCTATCTATGGAGAGACCAGCAACGAGGGGAAGGAGAGTGCATCTACATACCCTTGTAGATCGCTAAGCGGAAGCGTTCAAGAGAACGGGGTTGAAGGAGTCGTACTCGTCGTGATTCAAATCACCGGAGATCCTAGTGCCGAACGGACGACACCTCCGCGTTCAACACACGTACAGCCCGGTGACATCTCCCACGCCTTGATCCAACAAGGAGAGAGGGAGAGGTTGAGGAAGACTCCATCCAACAGCAGCACAACGGCGTGGTGGTGATGGAGGAGCGTGGCAATCCCGCAGGGCTTCGCCAAGCACCATGGGAGAGGAGGAGGAGGAGAGGCAGGGCTGCACCAAGAGGGAGAAGTTCTCATGTGTTATGGGCAGCCCCAGGCCTCTATTTATATAGGGGAGAAGGGGGCTGCGCCCCCTTTAGGGTTTCCCACCCCAAGGGGTGCGGCCAGCCCTAGATGGGACTTGGGGAGGCGGCCAAGAGGGGGAGAGAGGGGAGGCGCACACTAGGTGGGCCTTAAGGCCCATCTGGACTAGGGTTTGCCCCCTCCCACTCTCTCTTGCGCCTTGGACCCCTTGTGGGGGGCGCACCAGCCCACCTAGGGGCTGGTCCCCTCCCACACTTGGCCCACGCAGCCTTCTGGGGCAGGTGGACCCACTTAGTGGACCCCCGGGACCCTCCCGGTGGTCCCGGTACAATACCGATATCGCCCGAAACTTTTCCGGTGACCAAAACAGGACTTCCCATATATAAATCTTTACCTCCGGACCATTCCGGAACTCCTCGTGACGTCCGGTCTCATCCGGGACTCCGAACAACATTCGGTAACCACATACAAGCTTCCTTTATAACCCTAGCGTCATCGAACCTTAAGTGTGTAGACCCTACGGGTTCGGGAGACATGCAGACATGACCGAGACGTTCTCTGGTCAATAACCAACAGCGGGATCTGGATACCCATGATGGCTCCCACATGTTCCACGATGATTTCATCGGATGAACCACGATGTCAAGGACTTAATCAATCCCGTATTCAATTCCCTTTGTCTATTGGTATGTTACTTGCCCGAGATTCGATCGTCGGTATCCAATACCTTGTTCAATCTCGTTTCCGGCAAGTCACTTTACTCGTTCCGTAACACATCATCCCGTGATCAACTCCTTGGTCACATTGCGCATATGATGATGTCCTACCGAGTGGGCCCAGAGATACCTCTCCGTTTACACGGAGTGACAAATCCCAGTCTCGATCCGCATAAAACAATAGATACTTTCGGAGATACCTGTAGTGCACCTTTATAGTCACCCAGTTACGTTGTGACGTTTGATACACCCAAAGCACTCCTACGGTATCCAGGAGTTACACGCTCTCATGGTCGAAGGAAGAGATACTTGACATTGGCAAAGCTCTAGCAAATGAACTACACGATCTTTTGTGCTAGGCTTAGGATTGGGTCTTGTCCATCACATCATTCTCCTAATGATGTGATCCCGTTATCAACGACATCCAATGTCCATAGCCAGGAAACCATGACTATCTGTTGATCACAACGAGCTAGTCAACTAGAGGCTCACTAGGGACATATTATGGTCTATGTATTCACATGTGTATTACGATTTCCGGATAATACAGTTATAGCATGAATAAAAGACTATTATCATGAACAAAGAAATATAATAATAACACTTTTATTATTGCCTCTAGGGCATATTTCCAACAGTATGTGCGACCACCAGACGCTGACGACCTAGGCCACATAATTCAGCAGCCAGACGAATCGGCCAGACAATTCTGGACACGGTTCTTAACTAAGAAAAATCAAATCGTCGACTGTTCGGATGTGGAGGCCCTCGCGGCCTTCAAACATAACATCCGCGACGAGTGGCTTGCCAAGGCACCTGGGACAGGAAAAGCCGAAATCCATGGCAGCCCTCACATCACTCATGACCCGCTTCTGCGCGGGAGAGGACAGCTGGCTAGCCCGCAGCAACAACCTGAACAAAAATTCTGGCAGTCCGGATACCAAGGACTGCAATGGCAGGTCGCGTCGCAACAAGAACAAACGTTGCATTAACGGCGACAATAATGAGGATACGACAGTCAATGCCGGATTCAGAGGCTCAAAACCCGGTCAGCGGAAAAAGCCATTCAAAAGAACTACTCCGGGTCCGTCCAATTTGGACCGAATACTCGATCGCTCGTGCCAGATACACGGCACCCCCGAAAAGCCAGCCAACCACACCAACAGGGACCGTTGGGTATTCAAGCAGGCAGGCAAGCTAATTGCCGAAAACAATGGCAAGGGCTGCATAGAGATGAGGAAGAAGAGACCCGACCGCCGAACAATAGAGGACAGAAGGGTTTCCCCCCACAAGTGCGGACGGTGAATATGATATACGCAACCCACATACCCAAGAGGGAGCGGAAGCGTGCACTCAGGGACGTATACGCGATGGAGCCAGTCGCCCTGAAGTTCAATCCATGGTCCTCCTGCCCGATCACTTTTGATCGAAGGAACCACCCCACCAGCATCCGCCACGGCGGATTCGCCGCATTGGTTTTAGACCCAATCGTCGATGGATTTCACCTCACCAGAGTCCTGATGGACAGTGGCAGCAACCTGAACCTGCTTTATCAGGACACAGTGCGCAAGATGGGCATAGACCCGTCAAGGATTAAACCCACAAAGACAACCTTCAAAGGCGTCATACCAGGTGTAGAGGCCAACTGTACGGGCTCAGTTACACTGGAAGTGGTCTTCGGATCCCCGGATAACTTCCGAAGCGAGGAGTTAATCTTCGACATAGTTCCGTTCCGCAACGGCTATCATGCTCTACTCGGCCGGACCGCGTTTGCAAAGTTCAATGCGGTGCCGCATTATGCATACCTCAAGCTCAAGATGCCAGGCCCTCGAGGAGTCATCACGGTCAACGGAAACACCGAACGCTCCCTCCGAACGGAGGAACATACAGTGGCTCTCGCAACAGAAGTACAATGCAGCCTCTTAAGACAATTCTCGAGTCCGGCCGTTAAGCGACCGGACACGGCTAAACGCGCCCGGAGTGACCTACAACAAGACCACCTAGAACGTTCCGAGCACGTGTAGCAATGCGGCCCCAACCCCAGCCCTCGCAAGATTGCAAGACTGGTCCTTCGCGTACATCATTATGCTCTGGAGATACCATGGGCATAGGGGGAGGGGCACGACCACGACAGGCCCAGAATGCGGCTTAACCACATCAGGGGCTCCCAAGTGTGTCATTCCTTTTTTTCTTTCTTACCCACAGGACTCCGTTCACCAGAGGCCCTGTCCGGCAGTAGACCGGCCGAACTCACGATGCAACAGCCAGGGAAGGAGAAAGGCTACGACGAATATCCAGGTGGTCTCCATTACGAGCACTAAATCTATTTTATACACCATTCCACAGCCTACCCCTGGAGGGGGACATGTTTAATAGTCCCATTCCTTGCTTATCGCACTATTTGTATCGTCCTGCATTCATGGCAGTATTTCTTGAATAAACAATGCAGCACCTTTTTTCTTTTAATTGCATTCCTTTCTTATACATATGTTCATTTATGACATGCCGCATCCGTACACTTTGGTACGGCTAAATACACCAGGGGCTTAAGTTCCCCACATTATGGTGTGATAAGTCCGAACACTTTCACAAGTGCGGCACCCCGAACTTATAGCATTATATGCATCGGCTCTGAATCATGTCTTGGGTCAATAGTTGGGTTTGCCCGGCTCCCATGTTTTGGTACCTTACGTTCCGTTCTATCGGCTAAGGTAGCACTGGCAGAACCACTGCGATTGCGCCCCAGTTGAGCTGGGCGAGCGCCTCAGTGGAGAAAGCTAAAACTGGCCGTCATGATGAGGCGAGAGCCGGTCGCTGTTCGAGAGGTTTTTTCAAGTCCCTAAAGACTTATGCCGCTTAGAGCGAGGAACCGGCTCTGTCCGGCCCAGGCGTGGATAGTGCCCCGAATTCGGCCTTCCGAACACTAGGGGCTTCGCCGAAATTTAAAATTATAGAATTCTATGGCTAAGTGAGAGTGTTCAAGCATTATAAGTCCGGTTGCCTAGTTCATTGTGTTGAGCGCCTCCCTAGATGGACCCAAATATGGGAACAAGAGTGCTCAAATTTATCCCGAACACCCCAGCACTCGTGGCATGGGGGCTGAAGCCGACGACTTGCCATCTCTCAGATTTGATAAACAGCCGCACAGAAGGTAATATTTTAAATCAACAAGCGTTGCTTAGCGCATATGAACAAAGTTTTCAGCGCACAGGATAACAAAATGCGAGTCTACTCAAATATTACATTATTGAAGCACTCACCCACAATAGTGCGGGTACCCTTTAGGACACTCTTGTAATACATCTCGGGCGTGCGATACTCCTTGCCCGACGGTGGCGCGTCCATCACAAGCTTCTTAGCATCCATCTTGCCCCAGTGCACCTTAGCACGGGCAAGGGCCCGATGGGCACCTTCAATACAGGCAGATCGCTTGATGACCTCAACCCATGGACAAGCATCCACCAGCCGCCGCACCAGGCCGAAGTAGCTCCCGGGCATGGCCTCATTGGGCCACAGCCGAACTATGAGGCCCTTCATGGCCTGTTCGGCCACCTTGTGGAGCTCGACCAGCTGCTTCAGCTGGTCGCTAAGGGGCACCGGATGTCCGGCCTCAGCATACTGAGACCAGAAGACCTTCTCCGTCGAGCTCCCCTCCTCGGCCCTGTAGAAAGCGGCAGCATCGGACACGCTGCGGGGCAGATCTGCGAACGCTCCTGGAGAGCTCCGAATTCGGGTAAGTAACAGGTAATTCACATTCACATGCTTGCTTTGCATGAAAAATGCCTTACTCGCCGCTATTTTCTTCAACGCCTCGATCTCCTGAAGGGCCTTGTGGGCTTCGGCCTTAGCGGCTTTGGCGCTCTCAAGAGCCGATGCAAGCTCGGACTCCTGAGTCTTCGAGTCGCGCTCCAAACTCTCATGCTTTTCCATGAGAGCCTGGAGCTCTTGTTGTACCTCCGCCACCCGTGCCTCCTGCTTCTCTCGCCCATCACGCTCCACGGCCGCATTACGTTCGGCCGCGGACACCGCCTCCTTCAAGGTCGCCACCTCGTTCGTGGCCCCTGATGTACCCACGTTATCTTTGTCATTTATCTTGCAACCAAATCCTTTTTTGTAAGGTACAACTTTAATAAGGTGTTACTCACCTTCCTTGTCCTCGAGCTGCTTCTTGGCACAGCCGAGCTTGTTCTTGGACCGCTCGAGGCTTTGCTTCAAAGCATTGACCTCTGCAGTCAGTGCGGCAGAGGTCAGCAGCGCAGCCTGCAATCCCATATTGACATATTTATGAAGACTCCTGTGTATATCTTTTTAGATCCTCAGTCCGGCTTTTCTTTCCGAACACCGAACCGAGCATCAGGGGCTACTGTCTATGTGGTACTATTTTACATATATTAATATTCTTACCTCAAAGCCTGATAGAAGGCTGCTGCAGGCTTCGGTCAGCCCGCTTTTGGCAAGCTAAACCTTCTGAATCACCGCACTCATGACAGTGCGGTGTTCCTCCTTGATGGAAGCGCTGTTGAGCGCCTCCAGCAAGTTATCCGGCGCCTCCAGTTGGACGGAGGCCGCTGGCGTCACGGTCTTGCCCTTCTTACGAAGGGGCCGCCCGCCGGACTCCCGAACCACTGCAGGTTCCGGTGCGGAGTCCGGTACGAAGTCTGGGAGGTCGCCCTGTGGCACCTCCGGGTCCTCCTCCTCCGGGTGGGTCCCTTTCTGGGATCCCACCTCGGTGTCGTCAGCGTCACGGGGGGAGGAGGCGGTTGGAAGTGAAGTACTGTTCACATCCGACGTGCCCAAGGACCCGCTCGACGAAGCGGGAAGATCGTCCTTGGGCAGACTGCAGGGTTGTATGCGGCGTTAGAAAGACACCATGTGGCAAAAAGAAAAACTATGAAGTCATTCAGGAGTCCGGATACTTACGATCTCGCCGGGGGCTTGGCCCTGGAGGCTAATCCTCGCCGTCGTCACCGGCGTTGGCGGAACAGTCCGGGGGAAGAGTCCTTCCCTTCTTGGACCCTTCAGCCTCCCTCATTGGGGAGGCCCTCCTTTTGTTCCCTCCCCCTGCTGGGGGAGAGGCCTTTTTCTTCTCCTCCTCATCCTCGGGGGAGGAGTCCGCCTCGGAGTCATTGGACACCTGAAAACGGGAACTCTTTCGAGTGCCCATGGCCTCCTTCTTGGCCTTCTTCTCCGGCACCACGTGGGGTGCCGGAACCAGCAGCCCCGTTAAACGGGCGTCCGCTGGGTCTTCTGGCAAAGGGGCCGGACAATTAGTCTGCTCGGCCTTCTTCAGCTAGTCCTGTCAAAGGAGAGGGAGTTTAGATCCCGCAGAGAGTCAAACTATGAAAAACAAGTGTCCCGTAAAGGGTATCACTTACCTCGCTGGCCTGGCGCTGCGAGTTGAATCCGCGATCTTCGGTAGCGGATGTGGGAGCCTCGGCGCCCTTAAACAGCACCTTCCAGGCATCTTCGTACCTAGTGTCGAAGAGCCCGCTCAAGGTTCGGTGCTGAGCCGGATCGAACTCCCATAATTTAAAGGCCCGTTGTTGGCACAGGAGAATCCGGCGGATGAGCATGACCTGGACTATGTTGACAAGCTTGAGCTTCTTGTTCACCAGCTTCTGGATGCAGGCTTGGAGTCCGGTCAGCTCCTCCGAATCGCCCCAAGTCAGGCCACTCTCTTTCCAAGAGGTGAGCCATGTGGGGATGCCAGATCTGAATTCGGGGGCCGCTGCCCATTTAGGGTCACGCGGCTCAGTGATGTAGAACCACCCCGATTGCCACCCCTTGATGGTTTCCATGAAGGCGCCCTCGAGCCAAGTAACATTGGGTATCTTGCCCACCATGGCGCCTCCGCACTCCGCTTGACTCCCCCTCACAACCTTCGGCTTGACATTGAAGGTCTTGAGCCACAAGCCGAGGTGGGGCTGGATGCAGAGGAAAGCCTCGCACACGACGATAAATGCCGAGATGTTGAGGATGAAATTTGGGGCCAGATCATGGAAATCCAGGCCGTAGTAGAACATGAGCCCCCGGACAAAGGGGTGAAGTGGGAAGCCCACTCCGCGGAGGAAATGGGGAAGGAATACCACCCTCTCATGGGGCCTGGGGGTGGGGATGGGCTGCCCCTCGTCGGGGAGCCGGTGCGCGATGTCGCTGGACAGATATCCGGCGCTGCGCAGCTTCTTGATGTGCCCCTCCGTAACGGAGGAGGCCATCCACTTGCCTCCCGCTCCGAACATAGTTGGAGGAGGTTGAGGTGAGATGTGCGAACTTGGGCGCTGGAGCTCGAGTGCACGGAGATGGATAAGTAGAGGAGGAAGAAGGCGTAGGTAAAAAGGTGGATCCTTATCCCCTTATATATGAGCGGACTAAACTATGCGTCCCCACCAGCCTGATAAAACTCGCTTTTCTCCCAAGCGCCGCAATCAATGGCGTGGTTGGGTTACCCATGTCCGTATTGATGGGAATCCCGGAATAAGGGGAACACGATCTCTGCTTCGACAAGACGTGCCAAGGAAACCGCTTCGCTAAACGCGCTGAGGTGGTATAATAAAAACGATTCAAGTAAAGGCTTGTTTGTGGTGTCACGTCACGCCAGGAAATACGTCAGAAGATTGAGCTTGTGTAAATATTATTCTCTCTACGGTGGAATGTGGAATTTATTTTGCAGAGCCGGACACTATCCTGGTGTTCACAATCTTCTAAAAATTATTCGGAGGAGGAACCCGCCTTGCAATGATGAAGACAATATGCGCGCCGGACTCGTCGTCATTGAAGTCTGGTTCAGGGGCTATTGAGGGAGTCCTGAACTAGGGGGTATCCGGATAGCCGAACTATCATCATCGGCCAAACTCCAAGACTATGAAGATACAAGATTGAAGACTTCGTCCCGTGTCCAGATGGGACTTTCCTTGGCGTGGAAGGCAAGCTTGGCGATATGGATATGTAGATCTCCTACCATTGTAACCGACTCTGTGTAACCCTAGCCCTCTCCGGTGTCTATATAAACCGGATGGTTTTAGTCCGTAGGACATAATAACAACAATCATACCATAGGCTAGCTTCTAGGGTTTAGCCTCCTTGATCTCGTGGTAGATCTACTCTTGTAATACCCACATCATCAATATAAATCAAGCAGGACGTAGGGTTTTACCTCCATCAAGAGGGCCCGAACCTGGGTAAAGCATCGTGTCCCTTGTCTCCTGTTACCATCCGCCTAGACACACAGTTCGGGACCCCCTACCCGAGATCCGCCGGTTTTGACACCGACAATTCTGTTTGGGAACTGCCTATAATGCATGTAGTATGGAAGATACAGCCATCTCATAGTTGTTGCGTTGACAGCGAAAGTATGACGCTAAAAATGTTATTCAATCACTATTTTAAAATCGAGCTCAGGCACCTCTACAAATCCCTGCTTCCCTCTGCGAAGGGCCTATCTATTTACTTTTATGTTGAGTCATCACCTTTCTTATTAAAAGCACCCCCTGGGGAGCACACTGTCATTTGCATTCATTATTATTGGTTTATATTGGATATGACTTGACTGGATCTCTTTTACCATGAATTACAATGTTTAGTCAGTCTTTGATCTTTAAAGGTGCTCTGCATTTATGTTTTGCGGTCTCAGAAAGGGCTAGCGAGATACCATTTTGTTATATCATGTTATAATTATTTTGAGAAAGTGTTGTCATCCGAGTTTTATTATTATGGCTGAAAGATCATGCATGTCGCCTAGAGGGGGGGGGGGTGAATAGGCGTTTTAAAATAATTATGGTTTAGGCTTGAACAAATGCGGAATAAACCTAATGGTTAAGTTGTCAAGCACAAAACCTACAACAACTAGGCTCACCTATGTGCACCAACAACTTATGCTAAGCAAGGTAAGCAACTATGTGATAGCAAGATATATGACAAAGAACAATAATGGCTATCACAAAGTAAAGTGCATAAGTAAAGGGCTCGGGTAAGAGATAACCGAGGCATGCGGAGACGACGATGTATCCCGAAGTTCACACCCTTGCGGATGCTAATCTCCGTTTGGAGCGGTGTGGAGGCACAATGCTCCCCAAGAAGCCACTAGGGCCACCGTAATCTCCTCACGCCCTCGCACAATGCAAAATGCCGTGATTCCACTAAGGGACCCTTGAGGGCGGTCACCGAACCCGTACAAATGGCAACCCTTGGGGGCGGTCAACGAACCCGTACACTTTGGCAACCCTTGGGGGCGGTCAACGAACCCGTACACTTTGGCAACCCTTGGGGGTGGTCACCGGAACCCGTCAAATTGCTCGGGGCGATCTCCACAACCTAATTGGAGACCCCGACGCTTGCTCGGAGCTTTACACCACAATGATTGAGCTCAGAACACCACCAACCGTCTAGGGCACCCAAGCACCCAAGAGGAACAAGCTCAAGGGCACCAAGCACCCAAGAGTAATAAGCTTCTCAACTTGTAACTTCCACGTATCACGTGGAGAACTCAAACCGATGCACCAGATGCAATGGCAAGGACACACGGAGTGCCCAAGTCCTTCTCTCCCAAATCCCACCAAAGCAACTAATGCTATGGAGAAAAATGAGAGGAAGAACGAAAGAAGAACACGAAGAACTCCAAGATCTAGATCCAAGGGGTTCCCCTCACTAAGAGGAGAAAGTGATTGGTGGAAACGTGGATCTACATCCCCTCTCTCTTTTCCCTCAAGAACTAGCAAGAATCATTGCAGGGATTGAGAGATAGCAAGCTCGAAGAAGGTCAACAATGGGGGAAGAACACAAGCTCAAAGGATAAGGCTCAATGGGGAAGAAGACCCCCTTTTATAGGTGGGAAAAAATCCAACTGTTATGCTCACAGCCCGCACAGAGCGGTACTACCGCTCCAAGGAGCGGTACTACCGCTAGGGCGGTAGTACCCCTTCGAAACACAACAGTGAGGAAGCAAAAAGGCCAGAAGAACCGTCGGAGCGGTAGTACCGCTTGACCTCACGGTACTACCGCTAGGGGTAGCGGTACAGCTGCTAAGGGTAGCTGTACTACTGCTTGCGAGTGGTACTAAAAAATTACATCCGTGCCTACCACCGATGGACTTGTGACGAGTTTTTGGTCCCGAGTGGAAGTAGCCGCGGTAGTACTGCTCCAAGCGGTAGTAAAAATTTACTTCCGCTCCTACCCGCGGTAGTACCGCTGCAACCTTTTCAGAACACCAAAACTACCACAACTTCTGCAAACGGACTCCGAATTCGACGAAACCAAGTTTGTTGGAAAGCTAGCGACAAGGGCTAACACAATCTTGATAGAAATACCAATAATAAGCAAATGAGAAAAGGCCCAAAATAAAATGGTGAGAACCCTTCCTCGGATAAGACCGGAAAAACCTCCAACACCAAAAACATCATAGAAGACGCATGCAAACTCCGTTTTCGATGAACTCAAGCTTGTCATCAAGATGACCATAAGCTCTAAGACTCACAAAGAGAATCAAAAAATAACCAAGAAACATGAGGCAAGGATGCAATGGTTTGAGCTCTCTACTAACGATACGATCAAGCTACCAACTTGAGATCCCCCCTTGATAGTACGGCAAACGATCCTATAACTTGGTCTCCCAACTACCACCACGAGACCGGTAAAATAGAAAACTTATCAAGGGCAAAACTTTGCCTTGCACATGGTCCACTTGAGCTAGGTGAAGACGATCTTGACTCCCTCAAGTTGGACCACCTTTCTTGATTGTGTTGGCTCGATGAAGACTAGATGATTGCTCCCCCATAGTCCACTATGGGTGAGCCACTCTTAGGCACATCTCCACAAGTCCATTGACACCACAATGTATGGCAAGATTCAAGCACTTGATCTCTTCGTGATGCTCCACTTGAACTTGCACACGACAATCTTGATGACGATCACCACTTGATGTCATCCTTTCCATGGGTTGTATGATATCTGCCTCTTCATGCAAGCCCATGGGCACGTACCTAACCTCACATAGAACTCTCACATAGACCATGGGTTAGTACACAAAGTGCAATGGACAATGCTTACCATACCATGGGATCACTTAATCCCTCTCGGTACATCTTCTACGCTTTGTGAGTTGATCAACTTGATTCACTCTTGACTTAGTCTTGATCAACCTTGAATCTTTCCAACTCTCTTCATTTGGATGATGTCTTGAAGATAGACATGAATGATCACATAATCTTCTTCTTCAAGACATGCTTGCAATAAGCTCAACACTCACATGACCGGTCTTTGGATAATTCCTTAATAGCACCATGGTCATCACAAACTCTCCTTGAAACCAACAAATGGACTCCAAGAAAAGCCTATGGACAAACCCTTCAAATATAACTCAAGGCAACCATTAGTCCATAGAGATTGTCATCAATTGCCAAAACCATACATGGGGGAACCGCATGTTCTTTCAATCTCCCCCATTTTGCTAATTGATGACAATCACTTTCAAGAGAGTTTATATATGGAATTATGCATCACCATGCAATGCAACAACCAATGATGCATGAGAATGAGGTGCAAATGCTTAGGAACCAAAACCAAAGCAAGGAGAAAACTCAGAAGACTTCTCCACAAAACTCTCTGAAACTCCTCCCCCATTGGCATCGATTGCCAAAATGGGTGAAAAGCTTAGAAGGCCAAAA
The DNA here is from genome assembly GCF_002162155.2 of Triticum dicoccoides. Classification (NCBI taxonomy): domain Eukaryota; kingdom Viridiplantae; phylum Streptophyta; class Magnoliopsida; order Poales; family Poaceae; genus Triticum; species Triticum dicoccoides. The sequence continues at coordinate 637,797,887 of NC_041391.1, forward strand.
TAAAAGGTGTTCCTCCATAAATTGTGTATTTCTCAACAAGAGAGTGGAATGCAATACACATATCCAACTGCCAATACTTGGAGGAAGACAAACTATATTGAGACCCAAAGATTGCAACAGAAAGATATGCCACGAAGACATAACAAAGATAGACACAAGCAATCAGAAGATACCAAATGAAGCAAGCAATCAATGGATATCAATTGAACCAACTAGACCAATGATCCTACATGCCACAAGAACAAAGATATTATGATGAGCGCAAAGGAGTGTTCTAAACAAACTAGAGAAGCTCCCCATGATTTGTGCACACAAAGGAATTTTTGTATTTGAATACAAAGTGCACAAAATAGGATCATAGCTCCCCCAAAAACAATAGAAACTCACATCCAGTGCAAGTGAGCATATAGGAAACAAAGCCTAGCGCTTGCAACAAGCACATGGTTGAGCAACATGTAAAAGAGACAACTTAAGAATAGGCACAACCAAAATGATGTGTGTGAGTCATGGCGAAGCACTTGAGAAGACTAAAATCAGGATGAGCATTAAGCATCAACATAGTCTTGAAAGAATGAGGCACATGGTGCAAGGCCTATCATTCCCACACACAACTGGCAAAAGGGTTCACAAGCTTACTCAAAAGCAAAAGAGAACCTATGCTTGTGACAACCCGTGGTGAAGATAGGCGACGAGAGGCTCATCAAGACGAGGGATACCAATTAAGATGGCAAAAGCCTCGTAACGATAAGCAAGAGGAAAATAATCTGCACCACACAGGAGTGCAACAAGATGCAACGATAGAGGACACGCACTCAAGGCAAAAGCTTTCACGGAGCCACCAAAGAAATAACATAAGAAAGACAAGGTGGACGTGAAAGAAAGGATATCAACTAGAGATGTAATTTCTCTCAAGTGTATAAGGTTCTATGTAGACGAAATCATGACGATATATATATATATATATATATATATATATATATATATATATATATATATATATATCTATATCTACAAAGAAGGATGTACACCCGAAATAGTTACAACACGAAGGAACAAGCTATCCCGAAGGAAGTCATGAATATACCAATAGGATATTTGCTTGAAAGCATAGAACTTGGCTAGATATGGTCTTATTGTATATAAATGAAGTCCAAACACACATCCATAAAAGGCATCACAACTAGCAACAAGAGATCATCGTTGGGATGCTTTGAGAAAGGAAACAAACATCACAAGATAAGAAATGAATATCATGCCAAGATGCAACCTACACAAGGTTGAATGCAAGCCGGGAAAGCATGAATAGATACTTGTTACCGAGATATCATTGGAAGGATGTAGTAGATACCAATTGAAGGTAGATAGTAGTTCATTGATCATCCTAGCTTGACTCCAATAAGCACATGGTGACACCACCTTCCTTGTGAGTGAGTCGAGCATCCAATGCATCTCCAATTGTTCCTAGAACAACAACAGAAACAAAATGGTACCCAAACTCATCGGGACCAAATAGTTAGAAACACCAATACATAGGACAAACTCCACATAAATATGTGCATATAGATATGAAAATGAATTTCATGCACATCTCATCAAAATTGAGACTAGGTGGAGTTTCCCCTATATATTGAGTCAAAGTAAGAAAGCATGCCTTATAAAATACATGAAGTAAACATGCATGCTCAACACTTTCAAGAACCGAAGCCAAATGAAAACGAAATGCCAAGTGAAAAAGGATACCAAATGGATAAATCATCACTTGGAAAGATACATCAAGGAATGAGATATCCATTGATACACACTAAATTAAAGATGTCAAACTCCCAAAGAGAGGATGGTTCCAAACAAACCAAGCTCTCAACAAATTTTCATGATGGCACAAGGTACCAAAAGAAAATGGCTTGCCTTCCACCAACACACACTTGATAAGGATCACAAGAAGAGTGTTCTAAAGAAAATAGGATAGCTCCCCCACAAGTTGTGCATTAAATAGGATTTGCATTTGAATACAAAATGCACAAGGTGGGATCACCATTTACACCATATCTAGAAAACACTAGACAAGAACAAGAAATAAACAAGATCCACAAGTGGTAGGGAAGACAACGGGAGTTGACACAAACCTTGGCAAGAGAAAAGGCAAATAAAAACAAAAGCCAAAGTAAAGATGATCAATAAATTCTACCACACATAAGTGACTACCAATTGTCAAAGACAAGAAGTATTTGGAAATAATTCCCGGTGGTAGATAACAAGGATATCCACTATCATCTTCACAACAAACACAAGCAAATTGCCACTTGTAGAGCTAACATGTCACCTAGGAACAATATAATTTACAATATCAATTCTAAGAGACAATATCTCAAATGTACACATTTTCCTCTAGGCTTGTAATATGCACATAGCATATTACTCCCCCATAATGTGATACCAATAAGAACTTAACAAGAGGCAGTAAGAGGATCCAACATGAGATAATCAATGGAATTTTTAGAATTTGAATTTCTCATGAGAGATATACCACATAGCGACTAGATAATCTTGTAATATCAATACTAGATGGTATTCCTCATGTACACACATTTATAGGATTGTGAGGTGCACAAAGCACATCACTCCCCCAAAATGGGATGTTCCATTGATCTCTCACATGAGCCAACTAGGATACAAACAAGAAGCAAAAAAGGCTCAACGCATGACGCACACGTACATGATGTGCAAACCAACACACACATACTTGATTGCTCAAGATAAGCAAGTTGGAAGCGCAACATATACAAACACATGCAAGGAACAAAACCAAAACATGCAAGGGGGCAAGTAACTTTCAAAGTAAACAATTTAAGTACAAGTTACCGCAAGGAGGCACATTGGATATAAGATAGAAACTTGACAACCCAATTGACTTGGCTTGAGACAACAAGAAAGATGAAGTCCCCTTAATTCTTCATAATGTAGCCAAGTCTCCAATGACCTCCAAAAACACCTATTGATCAAGTTTGAGCTTGTTGGTCCCCAACCAAGTTGGGTCCTAAGAGGTTAGTCACAATAGGCTTGGCTACCCAAATGGTTTTTTTCTTGACACCACTTTGAGTACCAACAAACTTGGCAAACACATTGACAACCTTATCCTTCCCAAGAGAATAGATATCATCAATAATAATTGGGTTGGATAAGTTACCACTAGTGCATGAAGAAGCAATGTGACCTTTCTCACGACATAAGTAGCAACGTCTACTCTTCACTTTCTTCTCACTTGATTTTTCCACAAGAGAAGCATTAGCTTGAGTCTTCTTGGGAAGTGGCCTTTCTTCAACTTGAGGTTGAGCATGAGTTTGAACTTGTGCCCTCTTCCCTTATTGCTTGACACTAATGGCATTCTTCTTCAATGGGCAAGATCTAACATGATGCCCTTCTACTTTGCACTTGAAGCAAACAATCTTGGCCGAATTCTTGACTTGTTCTTGGCCCTTCTCTTTGTTCATCTTGGACTTCTTCTTCTTATTGGAGTTGAATCCAAGTCCACCTTTGTCATTGGAGGATTTTTGCACACTCAAGATATTGTTGAGTGTGGATTTCCCTTCATGACACTTTTCCAAGCCTTTCTTGAAAGAAGTGACTTGGGCCTTGAGCTCTTTGATTTCCTCTACATGGTTAGTCTCAACACAAGTACTAGAGGAAGTATAAGCTTCATCGTTAGAGCAACAAGGCAAGGAAAGCAATTCATCACAAGATGTACCAACATTGTGAGTAGATGAATTACAAGGACTAGCACATGGCAATATACTATTTTGACTAGAAGTAGTGCTAGTATCCACATGAGGCTCACTAGATGTTACCTTAGCAATCATGGCCTCATGAGCTACCTTTAGCACACTATGGGATACTAGAAGATCATCATGAGAGCTTGAGAGCTTTTCCTGACTTTCTTCCAATTTCCCATAATTGCAAGATAGCACCTCAAGTTGAGCCCGTAGCTCAACATTCTCCTTTCAAATGGATGCTTCACAAGTAATAGAATTAGTAGCACAAGCATCATCATTAACAACAAGAGGAGAAGGCAACTTGGCAAGCTCTTTTAGATAAGAAGCTTCAAGTTGAGCATGAGACTCGGTGAGTTTGATGAGCTCACCCTTGATGACCCTTGAGCCATTTTCGAGGTGCTCAAAATCCTCAAGGAGTCTAGCATGAGCAACTTCAAGCTCAGCATTTTTAGTTTCAAAAACATTGGCCACCTCAGGAGCTCTATCATTAGATTCCTTCACTCTAGATAATTCTAGAGCAAAAGTCTCCTCAAGAGATTCCTTGGTGGTTTGTTCAAGTTCAAGAGCTTGAGAGAGGTCTGCAATCTCATTAGCGTAATCACGCCCATGAGCTTCCATTTTCTCAATGGTGACCTCATGCTCCTCTAGATGAGATTCCAACTCCTCAATGTATTTCTTGCCATTAATGGCAATGGACATTATTTCCATGAAGTTGGAACGAGCAATTTTATTTTTATGAAGAGCTTTAAAAATCATTTCCCCCTTAGTTTTTAAGGAGGCAACATTATCATTCTCTTCATCATTATCCTCATCATCATTAGCATCAACATCATCATCAAGAGACATATTGGGGTACAAAGTAGGAGATACCTTTGACGCCTTAGCCATAAGGCAAAAAGCAATAAATGATGATGTAGGATCCCTTGAAGCACCATTCAAGACCACATCTTGTTCCATGGAGTGTTGGGTTTCCTCTACATTGTTAGCACAACGACTCGAGGAAATACATGCATTTTTATCATGGCAACAAGTCATAGCAAGCATATCATCATGAGATTTAGTCAAGAAATTTGTACATGATATGCAAGGAATATCAACACAAACATGTGAAACATTTGGAGTGCTCGAAGTGCTAGAGTCCAAAGATGAAGCATTGCAATAATATAGTGATGAAGGATCATCCACAATAAGCATACTATCATCATTGCAATGACCAACACTACTCACCATATCATTACGTTGTGGCAAACCACATGTAGGTGAAGTAGAAGAAGTTGAGAAGACAATACGACTGGAGGTGGAGGCAGAACAATCATCCCCACAAATCTTGGACACACCATATTTATCTTGAAGCTTTGTCCATAACTCATGAGCATCCCGGAACGGCATGAGTTGAAATATAACTACATTGCTCAAAACATCGAAAAGCACATTAGAAGCTTGAGCATTGAGATAAGAGTTTTTCTCATCCTCTAAAGATAATCTTTGGGGATCCTTTGGAGGAGAAAAACCCATATCTACAATTCGCTCTAAATTTGGGTCCATGACCCTAAAGAGGTTAAGCATGCGAGTTACCCAAACATCAAAATTTGTGCCATCGAAACTAAGAGTGTCAGAGAATCCTAATCCCCTAGTCAACATCTTTACTCTCTAGGCGGTTAAGCCCAACAAAGAGATACGAGGCTCTGATACCAATTGAAAGATCGTGGATGTCGCCTAGAGGGGGGGTGAATAGGCGTTTTAAAATAATTACGGTTTAGGCTTGAACAAATGCGAAATAAACCTAATAGTTAATTTGTGCTACCTCTTGAGTACTGCGTTGGATTTCCCCGAAGAGGAGAGGATGATGCAGTAAAGTAGCATAAGTATTTCCCTCAGTTTTTGAGAACCAAGGTATCAATCCAGTAGGAGGTCACGCACAAGTCCATCGTACCTGCACAACACGATAGCAACTCGCAACCAACGCTTAGGGGTTGTCAATCCCTTCACGGTCACTTACGAGAGTGAGATCTGATAGAGATAATATTTTTGGTATTTTTGATAGATAGATGCAAAGTAAAAAGTGAAGGTAAAGTAAAAACAAAGCAAGTAAATAAAGTGATATAGGTTGATATGATGAGAATAGACCCGGGGGCCATAGGTTTCACTAGTGGCTTCTCTCGAGAGCATAAGTATTCCACGGTGGGTGAACAAATTACTGTTGAGCAATTGACAGAATTGAGCATAGTTATGAGTATATCTAGGCGATGATCATGTATATAGGCATCACGTCCAAAACAAGTAGATCGAAATGATTCTGCATCTACTACTATTACTCCACTCATCGACCGCTATCCAGCATGCATCTAGAGTATTAAGTAAAAACAGAGTAACGCCTTAAGCAAGATGACATGATGTAGAGGGATAAATTCATGCAATATGATAAAAACCCATCTTGTTATCCTCGATGGCAACAATACAATACGTGCCTTGCAACTCTTTCTGTCACTGAGTAAGGACACCGCAAGATTGAACCCAAAGCCATGCACTTCTCCCATTGCAAGAACTACCAATCTAGTTGGCCAAACCAAACGGATAATTCGAAGAGACTTGCAAAGATAACTCAATCATACATAAAAGAATTCAGAGAAGAATTAAATATTTTCCATAGATAATACTAGATCATAAACCCACAATTCATCGGTCTCAACAAACACACCGCAAAAAAGAAGATTACATCGAATAGATCTCCATGAGAGAGGGGGAGAACATTGTATTGAGATCCAAAAAGAGAGAAGAAGCCATCTAGCTACTTGCTATGGACCTGAAGGTCTGAAGTAAACTACTCACACTTCATCGGAGGGGCTATGGTGATGATGTAGAAGCCCTCCGTGGTGGATGCCCCCTCCGGCGGAGCTCCGGAACAGGCCCCAAGATGGGATCTCGTGGATACAGAAAGTTGCGGCGGTGGAATTAGGTTTTTGGCTCCTATTCTGATCGTTCGGGGATACATAGGTATATATAGGAGGAAGGAGTACGTCGGTGGAGCTCCGAGGGGCCCACGAGGTAGGGGACGCGCCCAAGGAGGGGGCGCCCTCCACCCTTGTGACCTCCTCGGGCACTGCTTGGAGTAGGGTCCAAGTCTCGTGGGTCACGTTCGGTTGGAGAATCACGATCCCGAAGGTTTCATTCCGTTTGGACTCCGTTTGATATTCTGTTTCTTCGAAATACTGAAAAGGCAAAAAACAGCAATTCTGGGCTGGACCTCCGGTTAATAGGTTACTCCCAAAAGTAATATAAAAGTGAAAAATAAAGCCCAATATAGTCCAAAACAGTAGATAAAGTAGCATGGAGCAATCAAAAATTATAGATACGTTGGAGACGTATCAATTTGTCAAGCACAAAACCTACAACAACTAGGCACACCTATGTGCACCAACAACTTATGCTAAGCAAGGTAAGAAACTATGTGATAGCAAGATATATGACAAAGAACAATATGGCTATCACAAAGTAAAGTGCATAAGTAAAGGGCTCGGGTAAGAGATAACTGAGGCACGCGGAGACGACGATGTATCCCGAAGTTCACACCCTTGCGGATGCTAATCTCCGTTTGGAGTGGTGTGGAGGCACAATGCTCCCCAAGAAGCCACTAGGGCCACCGTAATCTCCTCACACCCTCGCACAATGCAAGATGTCGTGATTCCACTAAGGGACCCTTGAGTGTGGTCACCGAACCCGTACAAATGGCAACCCTTGGGGGCGGTCACCGAACACGTACACTTTGGCAACCCCTTGGGGGCGGTCACCGGAACCCGTCAAATTGCTTGGGGCGATCTCCACAACCTAATTGGAGACCCCGACGCTTGCCCAGAGTTTTACACCACAATGATTGAGCTCCGAACACCACCAACCGTCTAGGGGACCCAAGCACCCAAGAGGAAGAAGCTCAAGGGCACCAAGAACCCAAGAGTAATAAGCTTCTCAACTTGTAACTTCCACGTATCACGTGGAGAACTCAAACCGTTGCACCAAATGCAATGGCAAGGGCACACGGAGTGCCCAAGTCCTTCTCTCCCAAATCCCACCAAAGCAACTAATGCTAGGGAGGAAAATGAGAGGAAGAACGAAAGAAGAACACGAAGAACTCCAAGATCTAGATCCAAGGGGTTCCCCTCACTAAGAGGACAAAGTGATTGGTGGCAACGTGGATCTAGATCTCCTCTCTCTTTTCCCTCAAGAACTAGCAAGAATCATTGGAGGGATTGAGAGATAGCAAGCTCGAAGAAGGTCAACAATGGGGGAAGAACACGAGCTCAAAGGATAAGGCTCAATGGGGAAGAAGACCCCCTTTTATAGGTGGGAAAAAATCCAACCGTTATGCTCACAGCCCGCACAGAGCGGTACTACCGCTCCAAGGAGCAGTACTACCGCTAGGGCGGTAGTACCCCTTCGAAACACAACAGTGAGGAAGCAAAAAGGCCAGAAGAACCGTCGGAGCGGTAGTACCGCTTGACCTCACGGTACTACCGCTAGGGGTAGCGGTACAGCTGCTAAGGGTAGCAGTACTACTGCTTGCGAGCGGTACTAAAAAATTACATCCGTTCCTACCACCGCTGGACTTGTGACGAGTTTTTGGTCCCGAGCGGAAGTAGCCACGGAAGTAGCCGCGGTAGTACTGCTCCAAGCGGTAGTACCGCTCCCAAGAGCAGTAGTACCGCTCCCAAGAGCGGCAGTAAAAAATTACTTCCGCTCCTACCCGCGGTAGTACCACTGCAGCCTTTTCAGAACACCAAAACTACCACAACTTTTGCAAACGGACTCCGAATTTGACGAAACCAAGTTTGTTGGAAAGCTAGCGACAAGGGCTAACACAATCTTGATAGAAATACCAATAATAATCAAATGATAAAAGGCCCAAGAGAAAATGGTGAGAACCCTTCCTCGGATAAGACCGGAAAAACCTCCAACACCGAAAACATCATAGAAGACGCATGCAAACTCCATTTTCGATGAACTCAAGCTTGTCATCAAGATGACCATAAGCTCTAAGACTCACAAAGAGAATCAAAAAAGAACCAAGAAACATGATGCAAGGATGCAATGGTTTGAGCTCTCTACTAATGATACGATCAAGCTACCAACTTGAGAGCCCCTTTGATAGTACGGCAAACCATCCTATAACTCGATCTCCCAACTACCACCACGAGACCGGTAAAATAGAAAACCTATCAAGGGCAAACCTTTGCCTTGCACATGGTCCACGTGAGCTAGATGAAGACGATCTTGACTCCCTCAAGTTGGACCACCTTTCTTGATTGTGTTGGATTGATGAAGACTAGATGATTGCTCCCCCATAGTCCACTATGGGTGAGCCACTCTTAGGCACATCTTCACAAGTCCATTGACACCACAATGGATGGCAAGATTCAAGCACTTGATCTCTTCGTGATGCTCCACTTGAACTTGCACACGGCAATCTTGATGACGATCATCACTTGATGTCATCCTTTCCATGGGTTGTATGATATCTGCCTCTTGACGCAAGCCCATGGACACGTACCTAACCCCACATAGAACTCTCACATAGACCATGGGTTAGTACACAAAGTGCAATGGACAATGCTTACCATACCATGGGATCACTTGATCCCTCTCGGTACATCTTCTACGCTTTGTGAGTTGATCAACTTGATCCACTCTTGACTTAGTCTTGATCAACCTTGAATCTTTCCAACTCTCTTCATTTGGATGATGTCTTGAAGGTAGATGATAACCCACAAGTATAGGGGATCGCAACAGTTTTCGAGGGTAGAGTATTCAACCCAAATTTATTGATTCGACACAAGGGGAGCCAAAGAATATTCTCAAGTATTAGCAGCTGAGTTGTCAATTCAACCACACCTGGAACTTAGTATCTGCAGCAAGTTGTTTAGTAGCAAAGTAATATGATAGTAGTGGTAACGGTAACAAAAGTAAAGACAATAAAGTAATGTTTTTGGGTATTTTGTAGTGATTGTAACAGTAGCAACAGAAAAGTAAATAAGCGAGAACCAGTATATGGAAAACTCGTAGGCACCGGATCAGCGATGGATAATTATGCCGGATGTGGTTCATTATGTAGCAGTCATAACATAGGGTGACACAGAACTAGCTGCAGTTCATCAATGTAATGTAGGCATGTATTCCGTATATAGTCATACGTGCTTATGGAAAAGAACCCTCCCGTGGCAACGGGGTCCTATTGGAAACTAAGGGATATTAAGGCCTCCTTTTAATAGAGAACCGGAACAAAGCATTAGCACATAGTGAATACATGGACTCCTCAAACTATGTTCATCACCGGGAGTGGTCCCGATTATTGTCACTTCGGGGTTGCCGGATCGTAACACATAGTAGGTGACTATAGACTTGCAAGATAGGATCTAGAACACACATATATTCATGAAAACATAATAGGTTCAGATCTGAAATATGGCACTCGGGCCCTAGTGACAAGCATTAAGCATAGCAAAGTCATAGCAACATCAATCTCAGAACATAGTGGATACTAGGGATCAAACCCTAACAAAACTAACTCGATTACATGATAAATCTCATCCAACCCATCATCGTCCAGCAAGCCTACGATGGAATTACTCACGCACGGCGGTGAGCATCATGAAATTGGTGATGGAAGATGGTTAATGATGACGACGACGACAAATCCCCCTCTCCGGAGCCCCGAACGGACTCCAGATCAGCCCTCCCGAGAGAGATTAGGGCTTGGCGGCGGCTCCGTATTGTAAAACGCGATGATTTCTTCTCTCTTACTTTTTTCTCCCCGAAAGCCAATATATGGAGTTGGAGTTGGCGTCGGAGGGCCACCAGGGGGCCCACGAGGTAGGGGGGCGCGCCCCCACCCTCGTGAGCAGGGTGTGGGCCCCCTGGTCTTCTTCTTTTGCAAGGATTTTTCTTTATTTTTTCTAAGGTGTTCCGTGGAGTTTCAGGACATTCCGAGAATTTTTATTTTCTGCACAAAAAACAACACCATGGCAGTTCTGCTGAAAACAGTGTCAGTCCGGGTTAGTTCCATTCAAATCATACAAGTTAGAGTCCAAAACAAGGGCAAAAGTGTTTGGAAAAGTAGATACGATGGAGACGTATCAACTCCCCCAAGCTTAAACCCTTGCTTGTCCTCAAGCAATTCAGTTGACAAACTGAAAGAGAAAAAGAAAAACTTTTACAAACTCTATTTGCTCTTGTTGTTGTAAACATGAAAAGCCAGCATTCAAGTCTCAGCAATTATCATGAACTAACCATACTCACAATGATATGTAGGTCTCACAATTACTCATATCAATAGCATAATCAGCTAGCGAGCCATAATAGCAAAACTCGGATGACAACACTTTCTCAAAATAATCATAACATGATATAACAAAATGGTATCTCGCTAGCCCTTTCTGAGACCACAAAACATAAATGCAGAGCACCTTTAAAGATTAAGGACTGACTAAACATTGTAATTCATGGTAAAAGAGATCCAGTCAAGTCATACCCAATATAAACCAATAATAATGAATGCAAACGACAGTGTGCTCTCCAGCGGGTGCTTTTTAATAAGAAGGGTGATGACTCAACATAAAAAGTAAATAGATAGGCCCTTCGCAGAGGGAAGCAGAGATTTGTAGAGGTGCCAGAGCTCGGTTTTGAAATAGAGATAAATTATATTTTGAGCGGCATACTTTCATTGTCAACATAACGACTAAAAGACGACGATATCTTCCATGCTAAACAGATTATAGGCGGTTCCCAAACAGAATGGTAAATTATATACTCCCCTTCCTCCACAAGCATCAATCCATGGCTTGCTCGAAACAACGAGTGCCTCCAACATTCAACGGGTCCCAAGGGGAGTTTTGTTTGCAGTTATTTTGATTTAGTTTGCACAAAGCATGGGACTGGGCATCCCGAATACCAACCATTTTCTCTTGAATGAGGAGCGGAGTCCACTCCTCCTGAGAATAACCCGCCTAACACAGAAGATAAGGGCAACTCTAGTTGACATATGAGCTATTCGAGCATGCAAAACAGAATGTTTATTTGAAGGTTTAGAGTTTGGCACATACAAATTTACTTGGAATGGCAGGTAAATACCGCATATAGGTAGGTATAGTGGACTCATATGGAATAACTTTGGGGTTTAAGGAGTTTGGATGCACAAGCAGTATTCCCGCTTAGTACAGGTGAAGGCTAGCAAAAGACTGGGAAGCGACCAACTAAGAGAGCGACAACAGTAGTAAACATGCATTAAAATTAATTCACACCAAGTACAAGCATGAGTAGGATATAATCCACCATGAACATAAATATCATGAAGGCTATGTTGATTTGATTCAACTACATGCATGAACATATGCCAAGTCGAGTCACTCAATGCATTTAAAGGAGGATACCACCTCATCATACCACATCACAATCATTCTAATAGCATGTTGGCACGCAAGGTAAACCATTATAACTCATAGCAAATCAAGCATGGCACAAGCGACTATAATCTCTAAATGTCATTGCAAATATGTTTACTTCATAATAGCTGAATCGAGAAAGATGAATCATCATATTTACAAAAACAAGAGATGTCGAGTTCATACCAGCTTTTCTCATCCCAATAAGTCCATCATATATCGTCATTATTGCCTTTCACTTGCACGACCGAACGATGTGTATAATAATAAGAGTGCACGTGCATTGGACTAAGCTGGAATCTGCAAGCATTCAACTCAAGAGAGAAGACAAGTAATATGGGCTCTAAGTTTAAATAAACGATCATGCATATAAGAGACACTAAGCATTCTCAATATGGTCTTCTCGACCCCCAAAGAAAGGAAAAGAAATAAAAACTATCTACACGGGAAAGCTCCTAACAAGTAAAAGAAGAACGGGAAATATTTTTGGGTTTTCTTTTTAATTCTACTACAAGCATGAAAAGTAAACTAACTATTTTTTTTGGTTTTTTTCTTAAGGTTTATCAAACACACAAGAAGAAAGCAGGAAAAAGAAATTTAAACTAGCATGGATAATACAATGAAAGAGTATGAGCACTGAAGTCTAGCAATGAGTGTGTGTGTGAACATAAATGTAATGTCGGTGGGAAATACGTACTCCCCCAAGCTTAGGCTTTTGACCTAAGTTGGTCTATTGCCAGGGATGGCCTGGCGGATATCCGTAGATGAAGCTGGGGTCGTATTGTGACGCAGCGGCTATCGCTGCCTGAGCTGTAGCGTGGAGTCGAGCAGCCTCCACTCTCCTTTCGTACTCATTTGCCTCCACTCTGGTAATAATATATCTTCTTTTTGCCTGTGAATTAAAGAAAGCAGGAGCAGGAAGAGCAATATGGACTAAACGACGTCTGTCAAAGATTAGTCGATACTGGAGAGGTGGTTCAGTCCTCTCAACAAATTGGTGGGTAACCATAGAATCAAAATCTAAATAAGAAGGGGGTAACTCCATTCACCCTCACGAATGTCTACCTCAAGAAAATTAGCTAAGCGGGTTGCATAAATCCCTCCAAAGAAATCTCCGTTGTGTCTATTCTGCTGCAACCTGCGAGCTACAGTGGCTCCCAAATGATAAGATTGGTCTCCTAACACAGCACTCCTGAGAATACTGAGATCAGGGACATACATGTGACATGCTTCATCCTTAGCATTTATACATCTACCTATAAAGAGAGCAAAATAATGTATAGCAGGAAAGTGAATGCTCACTAAAGTGGCTTGTGTTATATCTCTAGATTCCCCCATAGTTATTCTAGCAAGAAACTCTCTATATTCAGATTTGGGGGGTTCCCTGACATTAGCCCATGATGGAAGTTTGCAAGCAGAAGTAAAATCCTCTAAGTCCATGGTATAGGATTTGTCATAAAGGTCAAATATGACTGTAAGAGAATTTCGCGAAGTGGAAAACTCAAACCTCCTCACAAATGAACTTGTGAGATCATGATACTAGGGCATTTGTCAGCTTCAAAGTCCTCAAGACCCGCGTTACTCAAATATGTGCTAAATTCTTCTTTGATTCCCACTTGATTCATAAAATTTTCCGACGGCCATTCGCAGGGCCTCACAGGAGCGTCTCTTGGTGGTTCCTCGTCAGCATCACATATTGCAAGCCTGGGACCTTGCTTCCTTGAAGGACCACCTTGGAACATCCTCCTAAGCATATTGTTTCCTCTGAAAAATTTCTGAATTTTTTTTAGTAACTTCAAATAAAAGTGAACCAACTTCAATAAAATTGATAGCAGCAGCTCCCACAAGTGTCTAGGGCCTATATAAAGCATTGGAACTACTTGGAACCATATAAATTTGACATGCAAGCTCAAGAACATGGTCACCTATGCAGCACAAATTTGCAAAGAATAAAGCACTAGAACAAAAACTAATTGGACCAATGGAGGAGTCGCATACCAAGGAACAATCTCCCAAACAATTTCGAGAGAGGTGCTTTGAGCAAGGAGATCGAAAATCACAATAACAGGGGCTGGAACTCGTGCTTGAGTTGGTTTGTCGTGTTTGTGTGAGGCAGAGGAAGAAGATGGGTGCAGGAATAAGTGGAGGAGGGCCACCATGGGCCCACGAGGCAGGGGGGCGCGCCCAGGGGGGGTAGGGCGCGCCCTACACCCTTGTGGCCAGGTGGCAGCTCCCCCCATGGTAATTTTTGCACAGTAAATTCTCAAATATTCTCGAAAAAATCATATTAAATTGGCATGGCATTCTGAGGACTTTTATTTTCGGGAAGTTTTTATATTGCACGGATAAGTCAGGAAACAGACAGAAAAATTTTATTTTACTTTATTTCTACTAAATAACAGAAAATATAAAGAGGGTACAGAAAGTTGTGCTTCTAGTTTCATCCATCTCGTGATCATCAAAAGGAATCCACTAACAAGGTTGATCAAGTCTTGTTAACAAACTCATTCCGAATAATCCCGGAACCGGAGAAATTTCCAATAACACTAAGTTACCTCAACGGGGATATGAAAATCCCCAACAATAAGAATATCATACTTTTTCTTGACAGTTGGGAGAGGAAATTCAAAACCTCCAAATATAATCGATGGAACTTTTCCAATAGAGTTGATACTATAAACTTGAGGTTGTTTCCTCGGAAAATGTACCGTGTGCTCATTGCCATTAACATGAAAAGTGGCATTGCCTTTGGTGCAATCAATAACTGCCCCTGCAGTATTAAGGAAAGGTCTTCCAAGAATAATAGACATAATATCATCCTCGGGAATATCAAGAATAACAAAGTCCGTTAAAATAGTAACGTTTGCAACCACAACAGGCACATCCTCACAAATACCGACAGGTATAGCAGTTGATTTATCAGCCATTTGCAAAGGTATTTCAGTAGGTGTCAACTTATTCAAGTCAAGTCTATGATATAAAGAGAGAGGCATAACACTAACACCGGCTCCAAGATCACACAAAGCGGTTTTAACATAACTTCTTTTAATGGAGCATGGTATAGTAGGCACTCCGGGATCTCCAAGTTTCTTTGGTATTCCACCCTTAAAAGTATAATTAGCAAGCATGGTGGAAATTTCAGCTTCAGGTATCTTTCTTTTATTAGTAATAATATCTTTCATATACTTAGCATAAGGATTTGTTTTGAGCACATCAGTTAATCACATACGCAAAAAGATGGGTCTAATCATTTCAGCAAAGCGCTCAAAATCCTCATCATCCTTTTTCTTGGATGGTTTCGGAGGAAAAGGCGTGGGTTTCTGAACCCATGGTTCCCTTTCTTTACCATGTTTCCTAGCAACAAAATCTCTTTTATCATAACATTGATTCTTTGATTGTGGGTTATCAAGATCAACATCAGGTTCAACTTCTACATCATTATCATTACTAGGTTGAGCATCGACATGAACATTATCATTAGCATTATCACTAGGTTCATGTTCATCACCTGATTGAGTTTCAGTGTCAGAAATAGAGATATCATTAGGATTCTCAGGTGACTCAGCGATAGGTTCTAGAAGTTTGCAAAGTCCTGTCGTTTTTCTTTTTCTTCCTTTTAGAGGAACTAGGTACATCGATATTGTTTCTCTGAGAATCTTGCTCGATTCTCTTAGGGTGGCCTTCAGGATACAAAGGTTCCTGAGTCATTCTACCAGTTCTAGTAGCCACTCTAACAACATAAGCATTTTTCTTACTATTCATTTCATCAAGCACTTCTCTCTGAGCTTTAAGTACTTGTTCTACTTGAGTGGTAACCATAGAAGCATGCTTACTAACAAGTTTAAGTTCACCTCTAATACCAGCCATATAATCACCCAAGCATTTAATCGTAAAAGTATTCTGTTTTAATTGTCTACCAAAATAAGCATTAAAGTCATCTTGCTTAAACATAAAGTCATCAAACTCATCCAAGCACTGACTAGCAATTTTAGTAGGAGGGACTTCAGCTTTATCATATCTATAGAGAGAATTTACCTTTACTACCTGTGTCGGGATATCGGGAGGTTCTTCATTAAATAAGTAATTGAGATCATATACTTCTTCAACAGGCGGTAAATTAAGACCATGTATTTCTTCAATAGGAGGTAAATTCTTAACATCTTCAGCTTTAATACCTTTTTCTTTCATAGATTTCTTTGCCTCTTGCATATCTTCGGGACTGAGAAATAGAACACCTCTCTTCTTCGGAGTTGGTTTAGGAATAGGCTCAGTAATTGGCTCAGGAACTGGCTCAGGAGGTAGCTCAGGAGGTGCCCAATTATTTTCATTTGCCAACATATTTTTCAATAGAATTTCAGCGTCATCCGGTGTTCTTTCCCTGAAAAGAGACCCAGCACAACTATCCAGGTAATCTCTGGAAGCATCAGTTAGTCCATTATAAAAGATATCAAATATTTCAGGTTTGTTAAGAGGATGATCAGGCAAAGCATTAAGTAACTTGAGAAGCCTCCCAAAGCTTGTGGGAGACTCTCTTCTTCAATTTGCACAAAATTGTATATTTCCCTCAAAGCAGCTTGTTTGTTATGAGCGGGGAAATATTTAGCAGAGAAGTAATAAATCATATCCTGAGGACTTTGCACACAACCATGATCAAGAGAGTTATACCATATCTTAGCATCACCCTTTAATGATAACAGAAATATCTTAAGTAAATAAAGGTAGCGTGATCTCTCATTATTTGTAAATAGGGCAGCTATATCATTTAACTTAGTAAGATGTGCCACAACAGTTTCAGATTCATAGCCATAAAAAGGATCAGATTCAACCAAAGTAATTATATCTGGATCAACAGAAAAATCATAATAGTCCTGATCAGGAACACAGATAGGTGAAGTAGCAAAAGCAGGGTCGGGTCTCATTCTATCTCTAAGAGATTTTTTACTCCATTTGACTAACAACCTCTTAAGTTCATATCTATCCTGGCAAGCGAAAATAGCTGCAGAAGATTCTGCATCAAAAAGATAACCCTCAGAAATAGCAGGCATAGGTTCATCATCACTAACATCATTGTGTTCGAGTTCAATAATTTCTCTTTCTCTAGACCTAGCAATTTGCTCATCAAGTAATTCACCAAGTGGCACAGTAGTATCAAGCATAGAAGTAGTTTCATCATAAGTATCATGCATAGCAGAAGTGGCATCATCAATAACATGCCACATATCAGTATTAATAGCAGTAGTAGGATTAGGTGTCGCAAACTTACTCATAACAGAAGGAGAATCTAGTGCAAGGCTAGATGGCAATCCCTTACCTCCCCTCGTAGTTGAGGGCAAAATAGTAGTTCGATCATCTTTCAAGTTCTTCATAGTGTCCAGCAGATAAAAATCCCAAGTGACTCAAAGAATAGAGCTATGCTCCCCGGCAACGGTGCCAGAAATTAGTCTTGATAACCCACAAGCATAGGGGATCGCAACAGTTTTCGAGGGTAGAGTATTCAACCCAAATTTATTGATTCGACACAAGGGGAGCCAAAGAATATTCTCAAGTATTAGCAGCTGAGTTGTCAATTCAACCACACCTAGAACTTAGTATCTGCAGCAAGTTGTTTAGTAGCAAAGTAATATGATAGTAGTGGTAACAGTAACAAAAGTAAAGACAATAAAGTAATGTTTTTGGGTATTTTGTAGTGATTGTAACAGTAGAACCGGAAAAGTAAATAAGCGAGAACCAGTATATGGAAAACTCGTAGGCACCGGATCAGTGATGGATAATTATGCCGGATGTGGTTCATCATGTAGCAGTCATAACATAGGGTGACACAGAACTAGCTGCAGTTCATCAATGTAATGTAGGCATGTATTCCGTATATAGTCATACATGCTTATGGAAAAGAACTTGCATGCCATCTTTTGTCCTACCCTCCCGTGGCAGCGGGGTCCTATTGGAAACTAAGGGATATTAAGGCCTCCTTTTAATAGAGAACCGGAACAAAGCATTAGCACATAGTGAATACATGAACTCCTCAAACTATGGTCATCACCGGGAGTGGTCCCGATTATTGTCACTTCGGGGTTGCCGGATCATAACACATAGTAGGTGACTATAGACTTGCAAGATAGGATCTAGAACACACATATATTCATGAAAACGTAATAGGTTCAGATCTGAAATCATGGCACTCGGGCCCTAGTGACTAGCATTAAGCATAGCAAAGTCATAGCAACATCAATCTCAGAACATAGTGGATACTAGGGATCAAACCCTAACAAAACTAACTCGATTACATGATAAATCTCATCCAACCCATCACCGTCCAGCAAGCCTACGATGGAATTACTCACGCACGACGGTGAGCATCATGAAATTGGTGATGGAGGATGGTTGATGATGACGACGGCGACGAATCCTCCTCTCCGGAGCCCCGAACGGACTCCAGATCGGCCCTCCCGAGAGAGATTAGGGCTTGGCAGCGGCTCCATATTGTAAAACGCGATGATTTCTTCTCTCTTATTTTTTTTCTCCCCGAAAGCCAATATATGGAGTTGGAGTTGGCGTCGGAGGGCCACCAGGGGGCCCACGAGGTAGGGGGCGCGCCCAGGGGGGGCGCCTCCCACCCTCGTGAGCAGGGTGTGGGCCCCCTGGTCTTCATCTTTTGCAAGGATTTTTCTTTATTTTTTCTAAGGTGTTCCGTGGAGTTTCAGGACATTCCGAGAATTTTTTTTCTGCACAAAAAACAACACCATGGCAGTTCTGCTGAAAACAGCGTCAGTCCGGGTTAGTTCCATCCAAATCATACAAGTTAGAGTCCAAAACAAGGGCAAAAGTGTTTGGAAAAGTAGATACGACGGAGACGTATCAGTAGACATGAATGATCACACAATCTTCTTCTTCAAGACATGCTTGCAATAAGCTCAACACTCACATGACCGGTCTTTGGATAATTCCTTAATAGCACCGTGGTCATCAAAAACTCTCCTTGAAACCAACAAATGGACTCCAACAAAAGCCTATAGACAAACCCTTCAAATATAACTCAAGGCAACCATTAGTCTATAGAGATTGTCATCAATTGCCAAAACCATACATGGGGGCACCGCATGTTCTTTCAATAGCTCGCTAGCTCGCTAGACGATTATGCTATTGATATGAGTAATTGTGAGACCTATGTGTTATTTTGAGTATGGTTAGTTCATAATATTTGCTGAAACTTGAATGTTGGCTTTTCATGTTACAACAACAAGAGCAAACAGAGTTTGTAAAAGTTTTTCTTTATCACTTTCAGTTTATCAACTGAATTGCTTGAGGACAAGCAAAGGTTTAAGCTTGGGGGAGTTGATACGTCTCCAACGTATCTACTTTTCCAAACACTTTTGCCCTTGTTTTGGACTCTGACTTGCATGATTTGAATGAAACTAACCCAGACTGACGCTGTTTTCAGCAGAACTACTATGATGTTGTTTTATGTGTAGAAAAGAAAAGTTCTCGGAATGTCCTGGAAATCCACGGAGGCACTTTTTGGAATTAATAAGAATTTTTGGTGAAAGAATCAATGCCAGGGGGCCCACGGCCTGTCCACGAGACAGGGGGGCGCGCCCCCCTAGGGCGCGACCTCCTATCTCGTGGGCCCCCGGACCTCCACCGACCTGAACTCCAACTCCATATATTCCGTCTCGGGGAGAAAAAAACAGAGAAAAAGTTTCATCGCGTTTTATGACACGGAGCCGCCGCCAAGCCCTAATCTCTCTCGGGAGGGCTGATCTGGAGTCCGTTCGGGGCTCCAGGGAGGGGGATTCGTCACCGTCTTCATCATCAACCATCCTCCATCACCAATTTCATGATGCTCACCGCCGTGCGTGAGTAATTCCATCGTAGGCTTGCTGGACGGTGATGGGTTGGATGAGATTTAGCATGTAATCAAGTTAGTTTTGTTAGGGTTTGATCCCTAGTATCCACTATGTTCTGAGATTGATGTTGCTATGACTTTGCTATGCTTAATGCTTGTCACTAGGGCCCGAGTGCCATGATTTCAGATCTGAACCTATTATGTTTTCATGAATATATGTGTGTTCTTGATCCTATCTTGCAAGTCTATAGTCACCTATTACGTGTTATGATCCGACAACCCCGAAGTGACAATAATCGGGATACTTGTCGGTGATGATCGTAGTTTGAGGAGTTCATGTATTCACTATGTAATAATGCTTTGTTCCGGTTCTCTATTAAAAGGAGGCCTTAATATCCCTTAGTTTCCAAAAGGACCCCGCTTTAACGGGAGGGTAGGACAAAAGATGTCATGCAAGTTCTTTTCCATAAGCACGTATGACTATTTATGGAATGCATGCCTACATTACATTGATGAATTGGAGCTAGTTCTATATCACCCTATGTTATAACTATTGCATGAGGAATCACATCTGGCATAATTATCCATCACTGATCCATTGCCTACGAGCTTTTCACATATTGTTCTTCGCTTATTTACTTTTCCGTTGCTACTGTTACAACTACTACAAAAACCTAAAAAACATTTATCTTTACTTTTGCTACCGTTACTATTATTATCATACCACTTTTGCTACTAAATACTTTGCTGCAGATACTAAGTTATCCGGGTGTGGTTGAATTGACAACTCAACTACTAATACTCAAGAATATTCTTTGGCTCCCCTTGTGTCGAATCAATAAATTTGGGTTGAATACTCTACCCTCGAAAGCTGTTGCGATCCCCTATACTTGTGGGTTATCAGTATGACGGAAACTAGGGCGGCAAGAGTGGAACAAAACAGCAGACATAAGGCCGAGCCTTCCACCCTTTACCAAGTATATAGGTGCATTAATTAAATAAGAGATATTGTGATACCCCAACATAATCCTGTCCATCATGGAGCAACCTTCAACTTCACCTGCAACTAACAACACTATAAGAGGGGCTGAGCAAAGCGGTAACATAGCCAAGCAACTGTTTGCTAGGAAGGGTGAAAAGGGTTAGAGGCTGACATGGCAATTTGGGAGGCTTGAAGAGCAAGTGATAGGTAGCACAGCATAGCGATAGAACGAAACAACTAGCATAGCAATGATAGTAGTGAGATCCAAGGTGATGGTCATCTTGCTTGAAATCCCGCTAGGAAGAAGAACGAGTCCATGAAGAAGATGAAGCCACGAAGACAAACCAAGCGTAGACGAACGAATCCTCACGATCGCAACGAAACAGGAACTAACGAGAAGGAGCACAACCGGAAAGAAGCAAACAACAAGGTAAACACACAACACATAGACATGGCATGATGCTCAACCAGGTATGATGCATGACAAAGGCTAGATGAGGCTACTCATGGCAAGAGATGATACAAACAAGAACAAACATCAAAGCAAGTTTAAATGAGGCCGGAAACAACATATAACAAATCTGGTAAGTCCTCATATGCAAATATCGAAATTGGTCCAGATCTGAATAAACCTTATGTTCAAGTTGTTAAACAGCAAGTTAAAATGCACCAAGATGATCTAGACGAAATTCTAGTCAAGTCACATATAAAGATCATTTAGTTCAGAGTTACGGCCTAGAAGATATGAGCAAAACAAGTTAAACATGACATTGATGAAAAAGGCATACAAACATCAAGCAAACACTCTCAAAACATGGATGCAACATGATAAGATGAAACTACATGCAAATCTAAGCAAGTTTCATATAGAGCACACTCAAAACGGAGCAACGGTTCAACACATACACATGAAACAAGTTTAAAGGACAAGCTGTCCAAAACAGCAACTAGCCATCTTACAAACATCAAAACAACATGCTACAACACCTCAACATGAAGACAAAAGGCATGGACATTATGTAAAGGTAAAGTATGACAAAACATGAACACTGAGCTATCTCCAGAAATCACTAGAACATGCTCAAAAGGACATGGCAAGATTGCAAATAATAACAGTTTCACAGATAGCAGAAATCACTAGACATGGCAGAAATAACATCAGGTTGCAATGTTTAGAGCTATCAAATAACATGCTACAGGAAATTATCATGGAAAAAAAAGGCATGGCATGATAATACTAAAGACAAAGAACAAAACTCCCTTAGTGAACTTGTTCCAAAGATCAACAGAAGACATGGTAGCGTCCATGCAAACATGGCAAGTAATATGACAGATTCAGACTTGGTGAAAATAACAGGACATGGCAGGAACAACGATAAGTAGGCATGTGAGTGAGCTTGTACCACTCACCACAGAGCATTACATGGCATTAAAAGGTGACCAACAGTACGAAGACACATTTATGGAGCTAATAATGGCAATAGCATAGTCATAGGGTGCATGGGTCACTAGCAAAACACATGGCAAAACTGAACTTAATATTAACAGGCTGACAGCAACATTATTTAGCAATTTGAGAGCAAGATTACAACAAGCTACAACAGGCTATAATTGCAACCAAGGACATGGATGAATATACCATAACATGTAGAATAAAACATCCTTAGCGAACATCTCCAGATTATGCATAGAATAACTTGTAGCAGTAGGTTTACATAGCATCATGATATAACAGATTCAGCCTAGCAAAACAGTAACAAGTACCCTACTTCACGAGCTTGATACACTCACTACACGACTCAAGAAAATACATGGATTGCACCACTGTAAAGATGGCATGATGTAGCTCAAAACTAGCCATCAAGCTCATAGGATGCACACACAAAATGCAATGAAAAAGACAAAACAGCAAGTTCTGTTAACAGACAGCAGTTAACATCATATAGCACTCTTGCAACAATGATTTATGCATCAAAATGAACTCAAACAAACATGGCACAGTGGAATGAAATGAAGAGCACCTCATGATGAACATTTTGATATATTATATGTGCAAAATGGAGCTATATGAATGAAGATATGGCAGGTCAAACATGGTCACAAGAGTTAAAATTTCGGGGACTTGGAAGAAAAAAATCAACCTCAGATCTAGGGTTTGACCCGTGGCACGCGAACTGAGGCCGGATCGGACTTGCCGGAGTTCGCGCGGCGGTGGCTGGAGAGGAAGGAGAGGCCGGTGGGGGGGAGGAGAAGGGCACCAGCGAGGCTCGGGTCCGGTCGGTGGCGACCTTGGCGGAGACGGGCGGCGGCGGAGGGCTCCGGTGGCACTGCGGCGGGTCGGGCGGCGAAGAGCGCCGGCGGAGATCCGGTGGGGCGGCAGGGCACGGCTGGCGGCGCCCGGCGGTGGAGCGGGAGAGCACGCAGGCAGCGGTGGCGCACCTGCGGGGAGGCGGCGGGCGAGGTTCCGGTGGCCAGAGATGGGCGCGGGTGGCGGAGGACGCGCGGGCGGGGCGGCGCCGGATGGGCTTGGTGGCGGGGTGCTCGGGGCCCGGGTTCGGCCCAGGGGCGGGCCGGATCTGGGCCCGGTGGGCTGCGACGGGAGAGAGAGAGATAGGGTGACGTGGCGGCGGTGGATTGGGCGAGGAGCGGCAGCGCGGACACGTCCGGTGCGGGATGGACATGTCCGCGGCGGGAGGAGGAAGAAAGCTAGGGTTTGCTCGAAATTTCGGGGGAGGAGACTAATTTATAGGCATAGGAAGCTAGAAGGGTCCAAATGGGGTGCGGTTTTCGCCCACACGATCGTGATCCAACGACGGAGAGCATGGAGGGGGTTTAGCTGGGTTAGTGGGCTGTTTTGGAGGGGTGCTGGGCTGCAAAGGGAAGGGGCTTTCGGGGTTACACGGTTAACCGTTGGGGCGTCAAACGACCTCCAAATGGAATGAAATTTGACGGGCGGTCTACCGGTGATATACCAAGGCCACTCGGCAAATCTCGGCCCATTCCGAGAATGTTTTTCTCCCGCTCACGAAACAAGGTTTGAGAGGGGCGACGAGCGTGTGCGAATGTGGTTGGGCTTAGAACGAACAATGGAAAGAACCGGAGGAACCCGAATGGATGCAAGTTTTGAAAAATATGCAGATGATGACATAGAAAAATGCAACACGCAAGCAAATGACATGGCAACAATGACGAATAACTGGAAGACACCTCGCGCATCGGTCTCGGGGCGTTACATAGCGCTAGTGGCTCACACCAGCTCGTAGCGCGGCGACTGCGTCCATGGCGTATGCGTAGCAGCAGTGCTGGCAGAGAGCGGGTAGGTTGCAGAGAGAGATAGGGGAAAAGAAGGAAGAAGACCAGCGGCAAGAACGGCTCGGGAAAAGATAAGGCAAGGTGGGAGAGCGTTGGGTGGGCCTCACAAGGGCACGTGTAAGCGGGAGAGCTGGTTTACGGAGTAGAGAAATCATCCAGTTGGTTTTAAACAATTTCCATTAATTTAATTATTACGTGAGCGTGGTAATTACACCCAGCTACGGTATTCTCAGAGTCCGAACGACCACCACCATTATGTGCCTGGCAAATAGCTGTGAGGACGCGAACCAACCTGTGGTTGAATGATTAGAGAGACTGTGGTATCCTCAGCCCATCAAGGTTCAAATCCTGGTGCTCGCATTTATTCCTGGATTTATTTCAGGATTTCCGGCGATGCACATTCAGTGGGAGGAGACGTTCCCGTTCGACAAGGCGCCTACGGCGACTTCGTAAATCTCAAAATGATATGCCGGTTTAGTCTTTTGGAGGTGCTCATAGGGGTAGGATGTGCGTGTGTGCGTTCATAGGGGTGAGTGTATGCGCGTGTATATAAGCGCTTGTGTTTGTACTGATGTTAAAAAAAATATCTGTGAGGACCCCAAACGGCCAGCTTCTAACGATGAAACAGCCAAGTCGATATACATATATGTCTCAACGTTTCATGTTTCGTGTCAGTTCAAGCACAGTCGAGCCTCAGCGGAGCTGGAGATCCACCCCGTGAAAAAGGAGAAACGGAGAAACTTGGTTCCTTCAGCAGGCAATCCTGGAAGCCCGGCTCCCGCTCTTCCCGAGTCGAGGTTCCTGCAGATGGGGATGACCTCGTTCATGCGCGGCACATTCAGTCTGTTGGGAGATCCATGTGAAGTGTCATACACACTCCTTGCAGATGGATAACATGTAAGTGGTCCATAACGAGAGGGCAGCAGAACACGTTGCAATTTGTTCTCCCATTTGTGCAAATCTGAAAGAAAAAGTTGCATAAGCTTATATGTACAACGAATCTTCGAACAGGCCAAGCAATTGTCCAGTGGCACTCTAGCATCAACAACATAATCCTTGATCTAAACTAGGAGTAAAAATAAATTGATTATTAAGATAACAGCTTGTGCTTGGGCATGGAGACCCAAGATTGAAATGGCAAATAAGAACATGAAAGGATATGTTGCTTTCTTTATAGACGGGAGATGTCTTTCCTACCAACAAATAAATTTATATGACTGTATCCCTTTTAACACGTCACTAAAAGAAATTACGACATTGTTTTCATCAGTATAAATTATAGGTTAGAGTATGTAACACCTCGGATGTAACTTTCCATCATTGTAACTTCAACTCTTGCCATTTCCGGCTATGTGATATGTTATTTCCATCATGGTTGGGTTTTTGTCTTTCGTTTTGCATTTTGTTCATGTCATGCATTTCATCATCGCATCATCCGCATTGCATCCGCATGTTTTCATAAAACCTCGTAGCCGTTTGTAGTGACCGCTTCTCTCTTTGTCTTCATTGACCTGTTGTCAGACCGCTTGTCCTTGTTGACCTTCTTTCAGACCAATTGGACCCCTCTCTTCTCTCTTTCTCTGAGACCAACAAAACCCCCTTTGTCCCCGTGGTCTTTCGTCAGACCCCCTTTGTCTTCGTTTTCCCCTCTCGTCTAAATGCCCACCCTCTCTGCACAACCACCAACCCCTTTGCGCGTGTCCGAAACTGCCCCGAACCCGACCCGCCCAGTCATCATCGATGGGTCTGGATCATCCCCCAACATCTATAAAACATCTCTGTTTTCTTATTTGGACTTCCTAAGCCTATTTTTCTTGGAATGTCTGATTTCGATCCGAGAGTCGAGATAGCCCGTAACCTAATCCACCTGACATGTATATATATATATATATGTATATATATATATATATATATATCATCCAACCCTAGTTTCTAGGACGGCTGTCCCATCCTTCCATTCCCTCCGCCGCCACCACTCCACCTGGTCTCTTCTTCCACATCGGATCCTCCCCGATCCAAAATCCACCTCGCCTTCAACCACCACCAACCGGAGCAGTGCCCGGCCCTCTTTGTCCCATTCATCCCATCGATCCACTCCACCCTCGCCGCAACCACCTCCCCGCGCCTCCACTCGATCCCCGGCCAACCAGAGGAGCTCCTCTTCTCCCGCTCCTCTCGCAGCCTCCTTCTACTGTCGAGCCGTCCCCTCGATCCACCCATCCACCTCGAGCACGCGTAGGTGCCTTCTTCCGTGCGCCACCGGAGCTCCGAGCCGCTGCCCCGTCGTCCTTCGTCCTCGCAACCGCCTTCTTCCACAACCACTGGAGCTCCTCCCGAGCGGGAGCGCTCGCGCCCGAGGCCCCAGCTGGCCGAAGCTCTTCTCCAACCAGAACCCCAGCACCAGCAGCAGCCATCTCCCTCGCGAGCCCCTGCTTCCTTGCGCTCCGTCGCCGTCCAGGCCAAGCCTCGCCGTCCCTTGCCTCCCCCTTGCCATCCCTCTCTCTCCCGTTGCTAAAACTCTCCCCCTTTCCCTGTGTTCTTCACGCAGGAGCAGTAGTAGACCATGGCGCCCTCCTTCTCCTCGCCGGAGCACCGCATCGCCCGCTCGTTCCCCTGCTTCAACAGAGCGCGGTGCCATGCCTTGCATGCCTCCTCTGCCTCGCGCTCGTTCGCCGCCGCCAAGTCCCCGCTGCCTAGCTCGCCCGTGTTGACCCCGTCCTAGCGACAGTGGACCGGTCAACTCCATCCCCTGGGCGGCCCTTCTCTTCCTCGTTCGACCCAGCCAGATCTGGCCACTAGGTGAGCAGTCGGACCAGCGCTCACCAGTCCGGCCCAATCCAGCAGTTTCGGCATGTTATGTTTTTTTCCTGTTCCAGCGATTTTAGCTATTTATCCAGGGAGTGCAGTTTTACAGAAAAACCTTCATGTCCATGCATTTAATAAATCCACAACCGTGCATCGGATTAAAATAGTTTAAACATGTAAAATGCTTAGAATTTCATCTAGTTTCGTAATATGCAACTTTCATTCATGTTTAAAATGTTTAAATTGCTGTTTGCATTAATTTGCTTACAAGACATGCTAAAATAGTTTATTTCATAACTAAATAACCGTAGCTCCATTTTAAATAAACTTTATATGTAAATGGGGTGAAAAATGCCTAGTTTAACATGGTGCACTTCATTTTGCTGTTTAACAACATTAAAATCGTGTTTAGGGCAGAACAGTAGCAAATTCGAAATATGCATATGAGGATTTTCCGGAATTGTTGTTTGTTCTTTCGACCTCATTTAAACTTGCCTAAATAGTTAGTTTACTTATGCTTCACCTCTTGCCATGTTTAACCACATTTAATATTGTTGGGTACATAAACGAGAGAGAACTAAATAAATGAATGTGGTGTTTCGTCAATATGCAACGAGTTGCATATTGAGCTCCACTTAACTTGTATTATTGTTTGTGCACTTTGCCATGCCATGCCTTTTTAAACCGGACATGCATCATACTCGATTGTGCATCATGCCATGTTTATGCTTGTGTGTTTACCATGTTGTTTGCTTCTTTACGGTTTCCTTCTCTCGTTAGCTTCAATTTCATTTCGGAGTTGTGAGGATTCGTTCGACTACGTCCGTTTGTCTTCTTCATGGACTCGTTCTTCTTCCTTGCGGGATTTCAGGCAAGATGACTGTCACCTTGGATCTCATTACTATCTTTGCTATGCCAGTTGCTTCGTTCTATCGCTATGATGTGCTACCTATCACTTGTTCTTTAAGCCTCCCAAATTGCCATGATAGACTCTAACCTTTGTCACCCTTCCTAGCAAATCGTTGCTTGGCTATGTTACCACTTTGCTCATCCCCTCTTATAGCGTTGTTAGTTGCAGGTGAAGTTGAAGATTGCTCCATGATGGACATGATTATGTTGGGATATTACAATATCTCTTATTTAATTAATGCACCTATATACTTGGTAAAGGGTGGAAGGCTCGGCCTTATGCCTGGTGTTTTGTTCCACTCTTGCCGCCCTAGTTTCCGTCATACCGGTGTTATATTCCTTGATTTTGCATTCCTTACGCGGTTGGATGATTTATGGGACCCCCTTGACAGTTCGCTTTGAATAAAACTTCTCCAGCAAGGCCCAACCTTGGTTTTACCATTTGCCTACCTAAGCCTTTTTCCCTTGGGTTTCTGGAGCCCGAGGGTCATCTTTATTTACCCCCCCCCCCGGGCCAGTGCTCCTCCGAGTGTTGGTCCAAACTAGAGCACCGAAGGGACCGTCCCTTGGCAACTTGGGTTACGTTGGTACCTGTACGCTTCGCTCATCCGGTGTGCCCTAAGAACGAGATATGTGAGCTCCTATCGGGATTTGTCGGCAGAGTCGGGTGGTCTTGTTGGTCTTGTTTTATCATTATCGAAATGTCTTGTAAACCGGGATTCCGAGACTGATCAGGTCTTCCTGGGAGAAGGAATATCCTTCGTTGACCATGAGAGCTTGTGATGGGCTAAGTTCGGACACCCCTGCAGGGTATAAACTTTCGAGAGCCGTGCCTGCGGTTATGTGGCAGATGGGAATTTGTTAATATCCGGTTGTAGAGAACTTGACACTTGACTTAATTAAAATGCATCAACCGTGTGTGTAGCCATGATGGTCTCTTTTCGACGGAGTCTGGGAAGTGAACACGGTTTTGGGTTATGTTTGAACGTAAGTAGTTTCAGGATCACTTCTTGATCATTGCTAGCTTCACGACCGTTCTGTTGCTTCTCTTCTCGCTCTTGTTTGCGTATGTTAGCCACCATATCATGCTTAGTCGCTGCTGCAACCTCACCACTTTACCCCTTCCTTACCCATTAAGCTTTGCTAGTCTTGATACCCATAGTAATGGGATTGCTGAGTCCTCGTGGCTCACAGATTACTACAACAACAGTTGCAGGTACAGGTTATGCGATGATCTTGACGTGAGAGCGATGTTACTTGTTTTGGAGTTCTTCTTCTGCTTCTTCTTTGATCAAGGGATAGGTTCCAGGTCGGCAGCCTGGGCTAGCAGGGTGGATGTCGTTTGAGCTTCTGTTTGTGTTTCATCTGTAGTCGGATGTTGATCTTATGTATGTTGTATTGATGTATTCTTGCGACATTTGTATGCCTCTTGTATATATCCCCAACTATTATGTAATGGTACGATGTAATGATATCCACCTTGCAAAAGCGTCTCCAATATGCGCTTCTATCCTTAGTGGGACCTTCGAGTTCCTTTAGGATATGGTCGCATATTGGGCATGACAGAGTAGCACAAACCTGAAAAGCAAAGCGTCGAGGCATTCCACTGATAGAGAGTAATCCCTTCGTCCGGCATATGTCAGCACTATGTTCATCAGGAAAATCAATTGTGAGATATTTGTTCCGATATACACAACCCCATCATGTGCAGGGCCATAAATAAATACCTAGAAATTCATCTCAGCTATCTTGAGAAAATATATAAATGCATATAGACAATTTTAAGTCTGATCTTTTACTTTTAGAGATCCATCTCCCCTTCGCAAACAATGCTTACAGAGGAAACACCAGGGCATGGGTGTGATAATGCTCATGATGTACAAGAAGCAAACAACATTGAGTTCACTTCTTATTATGACAACATTACCATGACTAAGATATGGCATATTAAGTATACTGCATTTAAGTGAAACATCAAAAGTGTCCCATCTCTCCATCCAAGGCTCCAAGCAGATTGGCAAAGTACATTTCTTAATTCAGGATTTTGGTTCCAAGTAACTATAAAGTTTGTTCTATGTTTCCAGGCTCCCTCTATCAACAATAGAGATCCCTGAACTCATGAATCCAAAGCCATGCAGAAAGATTTAGCCATGTGTACAAGGTAATTATTGTAACACAGAATCTACATGAGCATCAGCAATTATAGTCTTTTTCATTAACAGTAGGTTGTCATTAAGTATAACTTTATGCTGCCATAAAGAAGAGTAGGGTACAAAATAAAATGTATTTGAGAATGGATTGATAATTTCCTTTTTCAATGACCACCATCCGGGTATCCACGTGATAACAGAAAGAGAAGTGCTTCCCTTCTACATTGAGACACGAAACTATTTTACATGAGTTTCAATGCTTCATAATTTGATGGTAACCTATACTAGTTTGTGGTCATGATCATGGTGATAGTGATGCCCATGCTCATCATGTGGCTCTTGAGAGGCAGTATTCTCAATGCTGAAACATAACAAAAATAGTAAATTGAGTAATCAAAGCTGAATTTCAATGATAAAAAAACAGCCTAGGCCTCCGTCGCCCCTCCTACCCGGGCCGGACCCGCCTCCCTCCTGCCCGCGCCTCCGCCACCTGCCCGGACCCGTGCCCCAGCAGCCTCCCTCCTGCCCTGCGCCTCCGCCGCCTCCCTCCTGCCCAGGCCCGCGCCCCGCGGTCGGGCCCTCCTCCTCTCCCCGCGCCCCTCTCCGCCGCCTCCTCCAGCCCGGGCCTCCGCCACCCCTCCTACCCGGGCCAGACCCGCCTCCCTCCTG
>NC_041391.1:637829146-637835059 GCF_002162155.2 Triticum dicoccoides
CCCTGTCACCTGCGCCCTGCTAACTAACCCTAACCCTATGCACATCCTAACCTATGCTCCTAGTCCTAAGGGCATCTCCAGCCGCGCCCCCAACAGGCCTTTCCCAGGCGATTTTGCCGCGCCGGCGCCAAAAAAAGGCCCCAGTCGCGCCCCCAGAAGCCCGTTTTTCGCCGGCTCGGGCCAAAACTGGTGCCGGCGGACCCAGGCCGAACCCGGCGCCCTGGGGGCGACCCGAGGGCCTTTTCCTGCCGTTTCTTGACGCTTTTCCCTTGCATCTCTCCCGCTCGCTCGCCTTCCTCCCGCCATTCTCTCCCTTTCTCCCGCCAAACCCCCTCCCGCTCGCCGCGAAGAAGTACGCCATGCCGTGTGCGGCAGCAACCGCGACTGGCGCCGTGGCCCAGCCAAAGCAGAGGAAGCCTAGGGCGCCGCCATCGAAGCCACCGGGCCTGTCGAACGCCGAGTGGAGGGTGGAAGTTCAGCGGCGCGAAGCAGTCACCGCCGACAGGCGGAACAGGGCCATAGCCAAGAAGGCCCGCGACAACGCGACGGGCGCGGCGGCATCTTCCTCATCGGTCGACCAGGCGGGGATGAATCCACCCGTCGTCAGCCACGCCCAGTACGCGCCCTGGGGACAGCAAGGCGCCGGATCTCCATGGGGTTCATCGTCGCCCGGCTACGCCGACGGCGACGCGCATGGTGGGTTCAACCCAAACGTGACCTTCCCTCATGGTCACCCCGCTACGCGCACGCCCTCGCCCGCCTTCATCGGCGTGCAGTACCCTCCATACAACTACTCGCCGCCTGCCGCCTACGCGTCCACACCGACGCCCCATCTCTACCGTGGACCGCTACCCTTCTCGCACCTCAGCGACGCCGACGACACGGGAGCCGACATGGACGACATCATCGCGACAGGATCGACCGCGGCCGCCGCGTCTCCCGGGTTCGCCACCCAGGACGAGGTAGTGGACCTCAACGACGACATGGAGGCCGAGCTCGGCTACGTCTACGGCGACGACGCGCAGGAACCCGAGGAGGAGGAGGAGGACGAGGAGGAGGAGGAGGAGGAGGAGCCGGCTCTTGTTCCGACGAAGGGGCGCCAGAAGAAGAAGAAGCGGGCGGCTAGGTCAGGCGAACCGCGCATCAAGTGGACGTCCAAGGAGGAGGAATGCCTCGTCGAAGCATGGAAAGTCGTCTGCCTCGACCCGACCACCGGCGCGAATCAGAGCTTGGAGACATACTGGGACCTCATCAAGGCCGAGTTCGACGAGCGGAAGCTCGTCGACCCCTACTTCAAAGGCGTCTACATGCAGCACGGTTCCAAGGCGATGACGAACCATTGGGGCCGTATCCAGTTGGCGTGCAACAAATGGCATGGAATCGTCGAGGAGGTCGCGGCTCGCCCGGAGAGCGGCCTAGCGTTGAGGATCAGGTACGCACGCCGTTCACCCGCATATCTTCGTCCCCTACGCCCGCCGCCCGCCAACTGTTCGTCCCTCCGCGCAGCTGCTGCGTATGTTCGCCATGTATCGGGGCGACAACCAAGACGCCGACTTCAAGCACCTCCACGTCTACAAAGCGCATTGACAAGTGCGAGAAGTGGGCGGAAGTCCAACGTGCCCTCGACAAGGCCAAGGAGACATACAAGCCGGACGCGATAACTCCGGACGCGTCAGAGGGGCGGCCGGACGGCCACAAATTGGCAAAGAAGGGGAAAAGCGCCGACGCGGCAACCGCGCGAGTGCAGGAGTCCATCGAGCATTGCCTCGCCGACGCCCAGGCCCGGGCCGTCCTACGCGAAGAGAAGACCGAGGCGCGATGGTCGTCGCTAATGAAGAACAACACCATCAAGCTCGACCTGCTCCGGACGAACGTCGCCGCGAAGAAGAGGAACACCGACATGGCTTTTCTGATGGGCGGGGCGGACATGCTCCAGAGCAACGACGAGAAGCTCAAGGCGTGGTACATGGTGCAGCGCGGCCTCATCCTGAACGAGCTGCCGACGGCAACGCCGACGACGCCGACGACGCCCACGACCACACGGATGCCAAGCCCGAACGACGCCTCTACATCGCCGCCCAGCAGTGCTGAAGCCGCGCCGACGCAGCCCAGCACCGAAGCAGCTCCGACACCGACGAGCCCGCGCACGACGACTCCGCCAACGCCTGGAGCCGACCCCGCGAGTGAATCCTTGCGCACGCGAATTTGCGGCGGCGACGCTCTGTTTTTTGTAACGCCAGACTACGTCCGATCGCCGGATTTGCGGCGTCTTTTAAGAGCGGGAGGCGTCTTTTGAGAGCGGGAATGACCAAGTTTAAATTTCCCGCATCCTGGGGCCGGCGCGTGGGGGCGTGACTGGGAGCTAGGTCGCCCCCAGGGGCCGAACTAGCGCCGGCACGCCCCCAAGCCGCTCTATTTAGGCGCCCTGGGGGGCCGAGCGGCTGGAGATGCCCTAAGCACTCTACTTCCCTTCTACTGCTACTTCGTGATGACTCTGCTGCTGCCGAGCTAAATAAATCGGTGGGAATCAACGTGAAGTCGCGATGTGGGACTAAAAAGACTCAGGTGGCCGGAGTTCTGTCTTACCCGACTGGCCGTCGTCCTCCCGCTCCACCCACCCTCTTCCGGCCATCGCTGGTGCACCGCGCGGGAAGAAGGGGCACACACGCCGACGCCTGGCCTCCATCTTCCTCCCCATCTCAGGCGGCCGCCGCCGCAAAGCTCCGGCCACCGCCTGCCCGACCGCTCGTGCCGACGCCGGTGCGTCGAAGCAATCCTCCCCTCCGCGCGCTCGAATCAGGCGAGAGATTGGGAGGGGGGAAACTAGATTACACGTCGGAGCACTCCGGCGAGTGTGATTTGGGGGAGGAGTTGGACGGAGATCGCGATGAACTTCTTGTTTTTAGAACGAGAATCTCGGTGAAGTGGGACTGATAAAAGAGAGAGCACGAGCAGTGGGCCTCGGTCGTGACTGTGAGTCTATATGGGCTGAAAGGAAGCCCAGGTTGGGACAGTAAAGGGACTATACGGGCCCCGACCCGATCTCGGGAAAAAAAAATCCGGCCCCGACACGACCCTCTCTCGCGATCCCGGCGCAACGGGCCCGGAGGAGACGGCGGCGGCGTGCTCCCCCTCTCTCCCTCCTTGTCGGCGCGAGCTCGGATACGACCCAGAGGTGGACTGGGAAGCCGCCGGAGAGACGAACTCAATCCTCCATTGAAGACCGGCTGGCTGCTGCCTTCTACCTACCCCCCCTCCCCAGCAGCAGATCCTCGGCGCGACCCTCTTCTTCCATCCCGGCGCGAGCTCGAAGGGGATCTCGAGGTGCAGCGGTGCGAGCACGGCGGCGCCCGCAGCGACCCCCACCTCCGGCATCCGCTCCTCCCAAAAATCATCTTTGCCACGAGTAAGATTTTTGCCCTCTTCTTTCCCCTCTCCTCGTCCCTCTTAATTTCTATTCTAGATGCTTCCAGCTCGTCTGCCAAGAGAGAGGTATAAACGAACAATTATACGTAGGCAGGGATTATGCAGGAGGAAAGGATTAGTGGGGATTGGGTGACGGGGTGGGGATCACCCAAACCCTGGGTGGATTGAATCCAGTAGGGGATTGGATCCCCAACAACCGAACAAAGCCCAACTCTTTCTCCTTCTTCAGATCTCAGTTTACCAATGATCGTTCAGGCTTGTGAGGTGAAATTTGATTGAAAAGATCGAAGGCTAACCAAGTTAGGGGAAACCATCAAATCTCCAGAGGAAGAAACCTGCTCCTGTGCTCCAACTCCAACTCGGAGATCTTGGGCGGCGCCGGAGAGATGGGGGCGGAAGTCGACGCACTGTACGAGATCGGCCGCCACGCGACCGGATCCCACGAAATCCCTTGTGTGAGTGTGGAAGTCGAACCCGTCCATTCATCCAGATTTTGCATTTACCTCGGTGGCATTCGCTGTTATCTTTGCTGTTATGTAATTCTTGCAACCGCAGGAAAGAGATGAAACCGCTCGAGCGAGCGGTGGCAGTTCAGGTGAAGGAGGAGGCGTCCTCTCGTATCTCTCCTTCCAAGGTTGGATCTTTTACCACTTACTCTCGAATCAGTTTCAAATCCTCCAAATATCCATCCAGGAAAGGCCCCTAACAACTAGCTTCCACGTGCTGCTAATGCCTTGGAAGGCGTAAGCAAGCTCAGGGAGAGGTGGAGTAGGTACAGCACTCTTGGGGGGAGGAAGCGGAGGAAGAGGGAAAATGCAGCATCCTTGTTCGTCTCGCGGAATGCGGAGTATGTTGCTGTAGCTGTTGGGAACCGCATTTATATCTTGAGAAAGAGCGATGGCTATGAATCACCCTGCGGCATATATACAAGTCAGTGTACTTTCTACTTGTTCCCACATTGCATCGAGTATTGTATAGTATAATTCATTGGAAAAAACTGCACAAGCTCTTACTGGTACAAGTCCTTTTGTGAAATGTTATACCTGTGAATCTGTGATGCTCATACATTGCATTCTTAAACATTACTCCCTCCGTCCCATAATATAAGAACGTTTCTGACACTAGATTAGTGTCAAAAACGTTCTTATATTATGGGACGGAGGGAGTAGCTTACACTGGGAATTGTTTAAGCTGTCTTTCTTTTGTGCATGGCAATATCATTTCATGCTTGTACTTTTGAATAAGAGTGCTATTCACGATTGGTGACGAGCTTTAAAGAATCTGGGTGGAAAATTATTATTTTCACACTAAGTATTCAGGAAGAAAAGTTGAACTCCTATTGTAAGTTTGTTTTGTCCCTGAACATCTTGTTATTATTTGTTCATAATCACATGTTTGGCAGAAGTTATTACTTTTGAATCTCCTAAAAAATGCAGTCAAATTCAGACTTCATAGAGCTTAGGAGCCCTAGCAGTAGATTTTATTTTTCTATCATTGCCATTGATGCCAAAAACATCTGCCACACACCCAGACAGTCCGATCTGATTTCTTTGATTTGCAATTTTGTTTCATAAAAATGGCAGTGCATCTTGCAGTACTGTTTCATGTGCATTGTGCTGCATTGGTTTCACATGATTATGATGCATGGGAGTTATTAAAATTGTTGTGATATGATAGTTTAACAACTATGTCCAATTCTTTCTGGTCAGATAATAATAGAATGGCCTTTTTTACAAACGGGGCCTGGCTGGAGGACCAAGGCATTTTTGGTGTGGTTGATGATTCAAACTCACTGTGTCTCATAAAAGAAAATGGAGATGTATTAACTAGGAGAACAAGCAATCAGTTGAAGCTATCTTCTCCTATCATTGATTTGCTTGTGCAGGATGCTTCAAGTTCACAAAGGTGATTCTCTGTTATTTGCAGTTAAGAGCCTTTCCTTTAAAGATGTTAATCATCATTGTTGCTAATATTTTGGCAATAGCTAATATGATCTTTGTAAATTTTATAGGGGTTTCTACATTTTTACTACTGATTGCAAGGTCCATAAATTTGATTACACTCGAGAACCAGAGGCAACTTTATACCAAGTTTCTATAGTGACTAAAGATGTGTCATCAACTAGATCTCCTCGGTTACCTCAGAGTTTGTCATGTGTTGATTATCATCAAGATCATTCATTGGTGGTCCTAGTTGGAGATTCCACTCACTCGTCAAGCTCCAATGGCTGTTCCGGTACACCTTTGCGTTATCTGTTTTGTGCTGCTACATCCATCACTAGATATCTGTTTTGCACTATAGAGCATATGTAGGGAACTTCTGCATTAGATAGCCATTGTTTATTTAATATTTTCTCTCTGGATAACATTTTCATCCTGGAAGAACATATCGTGTTTTTTTGGGTAACCTACAAGAATTTTTGTAGTGGATTTTGAACACCAAAAGGTACTGCCCAATGTTGTAGTTCTGTGGCTGAGCTATGCCTTG
>NC_041391.1:637835349-637870369 GCF_002162155.2 Triticum dicoccoides
CCGACTTTGAAGAATTAGTAAAGAACTTCTTTCAGAAGGCCATAGATTCCGCTACTGTTGCAGTTGTTTTTAGGAAAGGGTACCCTTGTTTCTAACTTTATTCTCTGTTGCGTTTTAGGAGCATATTTTCTATATGTATTGCACTTCGATGAATATCTGGAACTTAGTCTTACATTCCAAAGTGCGCCGTTGGAAGGAGTGTTTTCACCTCCTACAGATAGAAAAACTTTGGCCCCGCTTCCAAAAGTCAGAATCTCACCTCAGGGCAGGCGTATTGCTACATTGGATTTGAATGGTTCTGTCGACATCTTTGTACTCAATGGTAATATGCGCTCTGTTTCGCTTCATCCTCACGGGAGTGGCGCTGGAACACACTTGATTGGTGTGAAGGACATCAGTTGGTGGACAGATAATATTCTCATGATAGTAAAGGAAGATGGTAGGATTAGCATGTACAGCATTGCTGAGGAAATGGTAGTTTCAAAAGGTGACCTTGTTTTATCTACACCACTGTTGGAAAAGGCAAAGGCTATCGAAGGATATGCATTTGTTTTGCAATCTAGCAGACAAATGGATAGTGTTCCTGGGGATCATCAACACACGGAGATGGATAAAATATTTTGGAGTCTAGTATCATTCTCCAAAGTTACAGTACTGGAGATGTACTCCGTTCTCATCAGGAAGAATCAACAAAAAGAGGCTTTGGATTTTGCCTCCCAGTATAATCTAGATAAGGATGACGTGCTTAAAGCATGCTGGTTGCACTCTGCTGGAGATATTCATGATATACAGTCATACTTGGTGAACATCAAAGACCAAGCATTTGTATTGTCAGAATGTGTGAATAAAGTTGGACCTACAGAAGCAGCTTTGAAAGCCCTATTTTCTTTTGGCTTTCGCATGACAGACTGTTACAAGTTTTTGGAGCCGGATAATAGTGGTGATGGCTCAGCATGGGACAGTCGTATCATCAGGCTTCGTTTATTGTGGTACAACGACTTGCTGGAGACATTCTTGGGAATTAATATGGGAAGGTTTCTCTTTGCATAATAAATGCAGTCAGTTCACATTGGAAGTGTTTGCAACTATGCTCCAGCTGTTGAGCCATATTGATCCTGCAAAAGTTTACAAATATAATCGATTTAACTTTTTCCATCATACATGCATTAGCCGTTTTGAGTCTCAATGCAGTGTCTTAAAACGGACTATAGATACTTTTGAATACTGCTTTATTCCTCAAGCAAATCAATTACGCCTGTGCCACCTTTTGCAATTCCCAAATGAGCCCAAAGTAATGCCAAGCTGGATCTTGGTTTGTTTAATATGAAGTAAAAGGGAAAATAAGGGGTAGTCAACACTTCAAGTGAATGCCTTGTGAATTTTCCAGTCTAGCTGGTGACTTAAACATATGTACTCTTAGAGGTCGATGATTTTTTTCCACTTCAGAATGTCAATTTCCAACTTCAATGCACATTAGCGTTAGCTCTCATGGAAAGACACTTCACAAGTTGATTGCACAGGGGAGTTACGGACTTCTTGTAGCTAAATGTGTTGTTCTTTCTATTTTAGGTTCTCAGCTGGCGAATATAGCAAGTTCCGTTTGACGCCCCTTGTTGATACTGCTATTGCTCTAGCTGAAAGTGGCAAAATCGGAGCTCTTAATCTTCTCATGAAGCGCCATCCGTATACTATCTCTTCTGACATTTTACGTGTTCTGTCTGCAATTCCAGAAACTATTGCTGTACAGACTTATAGTCAGTTGCTTCCTGGGAAATATCCTCCTAGTGTTGTAATATTAAGAGATGGTGATTGGGTTGAATGCAAACAGATGGCAGCATATATAAACACTTCTCCTGGTCAATTGGACAAGAGGGGAGAGGTCAAAACAGAAATACTTTTGAAGCACTCAACTGGTTTCTTATGGCCATCTGCCGCTGAACTTTCGGAGTGGTACAGGAGTAGAGCTAGGGACATTGACTGCCTAAGTGGACAGCTGGAAAATTGTCTTGCCATGATAGAGCTTGCATGTCAAAAGGGGATAGTGGAGCTGCAGCCATTCTTTGATGATATGAAATACCTCTACCAAGTTGTATATTCTGATGAGTCGAATGAGTTAATAATGAACCTTGCAACCTGGGAAGATTTACCTGACTATCAAAAGTTTAAAATCATTCTGAAAGGAGCCAAAGATGATACTGTCGTTCAGCGACTAGACGATATGGCTATCCCCTTTATGAATAAGAGATTGCACTTGATCTCGTCAAGTAATGCTGACAAACAAGAAGAATCCTACCTGACTAGATGGATGAAAGAGGTTGCTACTGCAAATGAGCTGTCCATTTGCTTGTCTGTTATTGAAAACGGCTGTGGGGAGTCACCAATTTGTGGGCTCTTCAAGGATCTTAATGAGATGGTAGAAACTGCTATTTGCTGCATTTATGTATGCTCTGCAACTAACCAGTGGAATACCATGTCATCAATTTTGTCAAAGTTACTCCATAAGACAAAGAGAGAGAAATCTTTATTGGCTAGTGAGGAAGATTTCAGTTTGAAAGATGCTAAGCAAGCTCTTGGCACTTGTGTGGTTTCCTGTGATGAAATGCAGCAAGTGTGTGCTGATATCTTGTCTCGTCTAAGTGATTCAGGGGATTCTTATTGCAGTGATTCAACAGCCTACCAATTTGATAACATAAAATCCCTTGATATGCGAGAGAAGATGCTAAAAGTTGCTGAGGTCACGTAGAAGTAGGGAGGCTCTTTGCTTATTACCAGGTGCTGTATCTCTTCAAAGAAAGTTTGCTGCTTAAATCAACTATGACATTGCACTAAATCTCCTTGGGTTCCTTCATATATTTATTTTCACATAGGCACGCGCTTTGATCTCTCAGTAAACTTTCCTTTTTGTATTGGGGTTTACTTGTTATTAATAGTTTCGAGTGGTAGGATGCCTGGATGTGATTAACTGGCTACATCATTATTTGTTTTAAAACATGTCCTACTTTGGCAGGTACCAAAGCCAACACATTTCTTCCTTGCTGCACACTTAGACGAGAAGAATGTAAAACAACTTATACGGCTGATCCTGTCAAAATTTGGCAGACGTCAACCTGTTCGGTCGGACAATGAGTGGGCTAACATGTGGCGTGATTTGAAGCTCTTCCAAGAGAAGGCATTTCCTTTTCTTGATTCAGAATATATGCTCGCTGAATTCATTAGAGGGCTTCTAAAAGCTGGTAAATTTTCACTAGCCAGGAACTATCTTGGAGGTACTAGTGCAGTTTCTTTGTCCACAGAAAAAGCTGAAAATCTCGTTATCCAAGCTGCAAGGGAGTATTTCTTCTCAGCTTCAACATTGTCCTGCAACGAAGTAAGTTCATGTCACCAAATTGTATTTTATGCAAATACAAACCGGTATGTCGTCACTGATTAACACTAACTTGGATTGCACAATCATTTTCAGATTTGGAAGGCTAGGGAATGCCTAAATCTGTTACCAAATAGCAAAAATGTTCAAGTGGAAACTGATATAATTGATGCTCTAACTGTCAGACTTCCTTGTCTAGGGGTGACTATCCTCCCTGTTTAGTTCAGACAGGTAAAGGATCCTATGGAGATCATCCGTATGGTGATTACGAGTCAAACAGGGGCATATCTTCATTTTGAAGAGATTATTGATGTTGCTAAACTACTAGGATTAAGAAGTGAAGAAGAAATAGCTGCTGTTGAGGAGGCTATTGCTAGAGAAGCAGTGGTAAATGGTGACCTCCAGCTAGCCTTTGATCTCTGTCTAAATTTGACTAAAAAGGGTCATGGTGAAGTCTGGGATTTATGTGCTGCAATTGCAAGAGGTCCTCAGCTTGACAATTTGGATACAAGTACCCGCGAAAAGCTATTGGGCTTCTCCCTTAGCCATTGTGATGAAGAATCTGTAGGGGAACTATTGAATGCTTGGAAGGAACTTGATGTCCATGATAAATTTGAACAATTAATGGTATCAACAGGAACAAACCCTCCCAATTTCTTTTTGATGGCTCTACATATACACCTCTTCCTGTGCAAAGTGTGCAAGATATACTTGACCTGAGAGAAGGCGTTAGCCATGATAGAGAGCATGATCATGTGGCGATTGCTAAAGAAATGCTATCAAAGGTTTGCATGGACTTCACAAATGATGATACACATAGTCGGGAATCTGCTTTTGCAGAAAATAGGAAACTATTGTCCTTCTCTGCACTGGAATTGCCATGGCTTTTGAAGTTGTCTAATGATGAGATACATGATGGTAAAAAACATTCTTCGGAGACAAATCATCCCATCAG
Source organism: Triticum dicoccoides (assembly GCF_002162155.2). Lineage (NCBI taxonomy): Eukaryota > Viridiplantae > Streptophyta > Magnoliopsida > Poales > Poaceae > Triticum > Triticum dicoccoides. Next base: position 637,839,669 of record NC_041391.1, read on the forward strand.
GAGATATCGATTTTCAACAAAAACGGAGGCAATAAATAGCATCATATATTGGCTAGGTGTAAATAGTTTTGCTCCCAGTGATGATCTAATCATGTTTCTTGCAAAGTCTGTAATGGAGCCTCCCGTTGATGAAGATGATTATGTTCTTTCCTGTTCAATTCTTCTGAATCTCATGGACCCTTTCAACGGAGTGAAAATAATAGAGGAAGAGCTCAAAAAACGAGAATGTTATCAAGAGATTAGTAGCATAATGAATGTAGGAATGACATATAGCTCCCTCAACAGTTTGAAGAAAGAATGTTCTACTCCTGAACAGAGGAGAAATCTCTTGCTTCAAAAATTCCATGAGAAGTTTACCTCGATAGATTCAGGTAGGTGCACTAAAGACAACAGTATATCAAGACAATAGCTGAATCACTGCCTCAGTTTATTTTCTGAATACTTGTCTAGTCCAATATTCTGTCTTCCTTTTTCATGAGATGCCATTCATTTATATGATTTTCACTTTTCTTTACTTTTACTTTGATCAGATGATTTAGACCAGATTGATATGGCACATGCCACTTACTGGGGAGAGTGGAAATCAAAATTAGAAGAGGAGAAACGAATGGCTGATCAAGCAAGAATGCTGAAAAATGTACTGCCTGATATTGACACGTCTCGATTCTTATCTGGCGATGCTAACTATATCAAAAAGGTTGTTTTCTCCTTTGTTGACTCCGTAAAGCTGGAGAGAAAACATATAATAAAGGAAGCAGTAAAGATAGCTGAGAACTATGGCTTGCAGCGAACAGAGGTATCTCTCTCTCTCTCTCTCCCAGCAGGGCTGCAATCTATGCAGAAACATCTTATGTTTTAGTTTCCTTGTGATGTAAGCTTCTCATATCTGATATCTATATTATCTCTTGATTAATTTAGGTGCTTTTACGATTTCTGGGCTGTGCTCTCGTCTCTGAATATTGGGATAACGATGATATTCTGAATGAAATTGCTGAATTCCGGGAGGATATTGTCAAATCAGCTAAGGGGGTGATTGCTATGATATATTCAGATGTCTACCCAGAGATCGATGGGTATAATAAGCAACGCCTCTCCTACATCTTTGGCATCCTTTCAGCATGTCATTCGTATCTTAAGAGGACTAGTAAGATATAATTGACATACCAAGAACATGTTCATACACATAAGCTTGAGCCATTTCAGTATTACAAGGTCCTCGAGGAAGAATGCAAGAAAGTCAGTGCTCTAGCCTGAACATCTTTGTCATCCTTTCAGCTTGAAGCTTGAACATGTTTCATTGATGGCTTAAACTACAAAAAACATTGCTGGCCTGGATAATCTGAACTTTGACCACTTCAATGAAGAAGTATGCAAGAATATCCATGCCTCAACCGTCAGTGCTCTAGCTGATATGGTCCAAGCTCTTGTGAGTATGTATGTTGATTTACAGGCCAAGGGTCTTGTATCACGCCAAGGTGTTTACAAGCATTATGTTCTTGGCATGTTGGCATCTTTAGAAGGCCGCAATGAAGCACGGTCAAACAGCACAGATTGTGAGAAGTTACTAGCAGTTTGTGAAATTGAGTTGAACTATGATAGTTGCAAGGAGTATATCCAAACTCTTCCTGCCACAGATATTTCATACATTATTGGAAGGTATTACACACTATGTTTCCCTTGCAACTTAGCAAGAAGCCAACCACAGGAACCTTCATGGAAGGAACCTCTCTGTATGCTGTTAACGCTTTGGATTAAACTAGTTGACGACATACCAAAGCAGTCAACTGATGCTAGCTCATATGAAAGGACAGGCTACTTGGATTCGAACCGGTTAACTCACTGCATGAGTACCTTCAGACAGCTGTTAATAAATAATGAGATAACAGTGCACCAAGGTTGGGATGCCATCTCTATGTTTGTACAAGTTGGCTTTAACAGTGAAATGATAATGGACACATCACACTTTTGCCGAGCTATGGTTCTTTCTGGATGTGGTTTCAAAACTGTAGTTGAAGTGTACCATGGAGGACAGGAAAATTTGGAAAGTGTAAATGCAGACTCGAGGAATCCTTTGGATCTCTTAGAGCTTTATGGTGCTTCTACAGATGGCTGTTTGTCCAATCTGATCGAAGGCTCTTGTGATTCTCAGGCATTGCTTCATAAGTTACTGTCTTCATTGAGCCAGTCAGTAGGGGAGCATGCTGACTCTCTTGAAATGATCCGATCTGGTGTCTGGGGAAAGTTGATAGCCTTTTCTGAGAACATGCAGCTAGGTAGCCAACTACGTGTCTATGCGCTGCAGCTGATGCAGTGTATTACGGGAAGAAACCTCAAAAGCCTTCCAAATGAGATTGTTTCCCAGGTTGAGCCATGGGAATCATGGTATGAGCCTGGAACAAGTGATTCCTTAGCTGATGAGGGCAGTACTCCCTCTTGCAGCATCACAGCGAGTCTGGTGGCACTCAGATCTAATCAGATGGTCACTGCAGTTCTGCCAGATACTAGTATCACGCCCGAAAACTTGTCGAGTCTTCACTCTGCAGTATCTTGCTTCTTACATTTGTCGGAACGTGCTTCTTCTGTTGAGAGTGTTACTGTTCTGGAAGCAGTGCTAGAAGAGTGGGAGCAACTGTTCTCTTCACCAAAAGAAGAATATGTTCAGCCTCAGGATTCGCCAAAAGAAGCAAGCGACTGGAGTGATGGATGGGATGATGGCTGGGAGGCCCTACCAGAAGAGTTGGAGAATCCAGCGCAAAAGCAAGATGGTGCGTCGTCATTATCTGTCCATCCTCTCCACAGTTGTTGGATGGAGATCATCAGAAAGCTTGCTGGGCTCGGCGAGCTCCAGAAGATCATTGAGCTTCTAGATCGAGCATCCTCAAAGCATAGCAGGTTGCTAGAGGACGAAGAAGCACACCGCTTGCTTGAACTCCTTTCCGCAGCACCGAACTGCTTCATGGCTCTCAAAATCATGCTGCTGCTCCCATACGAAGCTCCACAGCTGCAGTGCCTGCAGACGGTCGAGGCGAAAATCAGGGAAGGAACTGCGTCCACCTCATCGAATGCCAACGACCACGAGCTGCTGGCGTTGGTCCTCTCATCCGGAGTCCTGCAGAAGATGGCTGGAGAAGAGGGGTACTCGAAACTCTTCTCTCACACATGCCACCTCGTCGGACATCTCGCGAGGTCGTTCCAGGGCGATCTCTGCGCACACTGGGAAGCTGAATCTAAGATGAATCAGAAGTCTCTGCTGTTCGGTAAGGTGCTGCTCCCGTGCTTCATATCTGAGAGCTGGTGCTCAAAGGGCAGTATCTGTTGGCCGGGTTCATCGTCTCGAGATGGATGCACACCCCCGCATCCCTTGGTCTGATGGATGTCGTCGAGCCCGGCTTACGGCGCTACCTGGAAGGTCAGGTCGCTCAGGCTCAGGCTCAGCAGCAGGTGGGAGAGAGCGACGCTTCTTTTGGTGAAGACGAGCTGTCTATTAGCCGCACAATGTCCAGTCTAAGGTTGAAACTGGTTTCTCTTTTGCAAGCGGCGCTGGTAGCCCTTCCGAGCCAAGAGCCTTAGATATCAAGTCTGTCTGGTGTACATTTGTTTTATAACTAAACGCTGCTGGACCGGTGTAACTCGATGTAAACTGTAGCATGGTGAATATTACAAATGTTTAAAACTAGCGGTGGCAGGATGATGCTTTAAGAGAAGTCGAGAGATGCTGCAATGTTCTGTTACTCGATTGGAATTTACAGTGCATTTCTTGTATATACTTCATTTGCCATACTTCATTTGCCTTGTTTTACTGCATCGATATTTCACACTGCACTTTCTTTGCTAGTTGGATCTTGAAACACGGTATATATCAGTTGCATTTTTCTCACTTTCACGCTCATATATCAGTTGTATTCTTTTTTATAACATATCAGTTGCAGTGTATGATGATTCCATACATTTTAACATATATCTCGCAAGGACCGCCTGGACGACGGCCGGGAGAGCGCCAGCGGCGGACGCCTGCTTCTCACTCAGGAGTGGGAGCCGAGGAAGAGGCACCCATGCGGCAACGGTGACTAGGGAAGCGGTGGGCAAATTTGGTGTTTTGACCCTTTTGCGTCGAGCTGACTCAGATTTAAAAAAAATCGGGATCTGATCCTTTTCCTACGGCCGAGGCCTCTGGCGGTAGGCAACTTATCCACGCCAGCGAAAGTGCAGCCCTACCGCCAAACTGGCCGACGGTAGCATGTGCAACCCTACTGCCGAGGCGCCCGGCGGTAGGTGGATACAAACACTGTATTGATACTTAGAACTTTTTTATGATAGGGCGTGCAATCCTACCGTCAAGGTAGTTATACTCTACCGCCATCGACCTCAGCAATAGGTCAGATCTTGATTTTTTTTTGAACCAGGGTCAGATTTGGCTCAATTTTCACAAAAAGGGTCAAAACACCAAATTTGTCCTACCTCGGTTGGTAGCTATGGTCGTGGTGCCGGCGACAACTGCAGGCGAAAGCTTTGCCAGCCCAAGCGATAGGGTAGGCAACACGTGGTCCCCGCAGCGAGGGCGATCAGGAAAGGTGTTGGTATTGCGGTAAGAAGGGCAATCGGGCCGTGAGTGCCACAAAAGTAGCGTAATGAGGCGGCCGCGACAAATTTTGTCCAGGTGGAGGAGGATGAGGGACCCAGCCTGACGATGGCCTGCGTGAGTCCGTCCAGGAGGGGTTGGCGGTCGCGACCCTAGCTCAGTCCGGCCCCAAGCTTGGTCCGACCATCGGATCTCACGGGTGGCCACATCTCCCTCAACAAGGATAAGGCGGTGATCACGCCCACACATGATGGCTACAGATGTGGCGGTGAGGTCTGGTTCCTTGACACCGGCGCAACGAACCACATGACCGGATCGACTGATGCATACGCCGAACTGGACCGATCAATCTCATGCAAGGTGCAATTCGCGGATGGATTGGTTGTCAAGATCCACGACCCCGATACCGTTGTCTTGGCCATGGATGAGGAAGACCAACAGACGTTCACAGATGTCTTCTTCGTCCCTACGCTCAAGAGTAGTGTCGTCAGTCTTGGCCAACTAGGCGAGAACTGGTACGACATCGCCATTCGCCATGGAGTGCTCACTGCACGCGATCAGCGCAGTCGTCTCCTAGTCAAAAGGTAACATGTGCACCGAATCGCTTGTACAAGCTTTCATTTTGCCCTATTTATCCAGTGAGCCTTGCCATGGGCCATGTACAGCTCGGGCTCGGGCACCTACACTTCAATGGGCTACGAAGGATGGCGAGCGGAGGTTTTGTTTGTGGCCTACCGCACATCGCGGACATGGATGAGTTTTGTGAGGGTGCCTCATCGGGAAGCAGCGCTGCCTACCATTCCGCAAAAGGCACAGTTTAGGGAGAAAAGGCCCGTGGAGCTGGTCCTTGGCGACCTTTGTCGGCCGATCATGTCAGCAAAACTGGGGCGGACGATGCTACATGTTACTGCTCGTCTCAAAGGACGAGGCAGAACGGGCCATCGTCAAGTTCTAGGCCGTGGCGGAACTGGAGTGCGGCCACAAGCTGTGCGTATGAAAGTGCAACTAATCCTTGGGTGATTTTGGTAATTCATAATAACATATAGCTCATTGAACTAATATCCATTCAAGTTTAATATTTTAGAAAGTTCAATGAATGGCATGGCATGGACTAGAGATGTGGACCCCTCAAAATGCTAAGGACACATATTGGCAAAAGATCAAGACTCTTCATTTCATTTTTAGCAATCCAATATCACATTGAGTCCATCGAAAAGCAGTACTATTAAAAGGGGATGATGTGTTGCTTAATGGCTTGCTTGCTCAAATGCTTAGTGATATTGCTCCAAACCTCTCAACCACTTTCTCATTCCAAATATGTCAAAACCCTAAACTCCAACTCAGCCCCACCGATTCATCCTATCCGGAGCCACTGAGTTCATATGACATAGCCACTACCAGAAACCCTAATAGTTCGGTCACACCGATACGGATCTTAGTCTCACCGAGATTGCGCTGTCAATTCTTTGTTGCCTGTTGCAATTATTTCGGTCTCATCGAAATAGCGGTCGGTCTCACTGAGTTGGCTTGGCATTCGCTCTGTTGCCTTATTGCTTCACTTCGGTCTCACCGAGTTGATGCAATCGGTGCCACTGGTTTGATGTTTGCCCTAAGCCCTAGCACATCGGACGCACCGAGTTGTTCCACTCGGTCCCACCGAGATTCCTAACGTTCACATTTTGAACTAAATGGGTCTCATCGAGTTCTTCTATTCGGTCTAACCTAGTTGGGTCAAATGTGTGTAACGGTTGGATTTTGTGTGTAGGCTATATATACCCCTCCACCCCCTTCTCCATATGTGAGAGAGCCATTAGAACGTGCCTACACTTCCAGCATACATTTTTTGAGAGAGAACCACCTACTCATGTGTTGAGATCAAGATATACCAATCCTACCAAGAATCTTGATTTCTAACCTTCCCCAAGTTGCTTTCCACTCAAATAATCTTTCCACCATATCCAAATCTGTGAGAGAGAGTTGAGTGTTGGGGAGACTATCATTTGAAGCACAAGAGTAAGGAGTTCATCATCAACACACCATCTACTACCTTTTGGATAGTGGTGTCTGTCGGTGTCAAAACCGGCAGATCTCGGGTAGGGGGGTCCAAGCTGCACATCTAAGGATCAATGGTAACTATGAAGAAAGGACACAATGTTTACCCAGGTTCGGGCCCTCTTAATGGAGGTAAAACCCTACTCCTGTTTGATTATATTCGAGGGTATAAAGGTTACAAGAGTTGATCTACCTCGAGATCGATTCGGCTAACCCTAGATTAGCTAGCCTAGCAATGTTGTGATCCTGCCTTCGATCTACCCTCCGGTTTATAAAGACACCGGAGGGGCTTAGGGTTGTACACAGTCGGTTTTACAGAAAGGAATAATACACCCGGACACCTACACTTGCCATCCACGCATACAGGAGTCCATACCGGACACGAGAGATAATCTTCGGTCTTGTATCTTGACGGCCCATCAGTCCGGCCCATATCCAATAGGCCGGACGCCCGAGGACCCCCTAGTCCAGGACTCCCATAGTAGCCCCTGAACTAGTCTTCAATGATGATATATTCGGCGTTCAGATTGTCTTCGGCATTGCAAGGCGGATTCCCTGAAGAATACACATCGGCCTTCCTCTGTAAAAGAATTGTATCCGGCTTTTGATAATAAACACAAGCCTTAGTCGCAAAGGCATGACATATATAAAAATAAGAATAATGTCTTTTACTGACAAATTTTTCGATGAAGCGTCAGACTTGAACCTTCGTTATTTGGAACCGTTTTCACACCCCGCTTTCCGTGTTTTGAGGCCATGCCTTGTTGGCATGTCCTGTCAAAACAGAGATCGTGCCCACTTAATACAGGATTGCACATCAATGGTATTTGGGTAACCCAACCGACTGCGGCGCATACCCACATCGGGAGCAGGCGAAGTTTTAAGGCTAGCGAGGCGGGCACTCGGTATTCACGACCTATATAAGTGGATAAAGATCCATCTTTTTCATCCCACGCCTCCTTCTTCCTCAGCCTTCCCATCTTCGAGCTCCAACGCCCAAGCTTCAATCCTCCCCACCGCCACCAACCTCTCCGGCCATGTTCGGATTCGGCTTTCAAGGCAAGTGGGTGGACTCCTCGTGAAGGAGAAGGACATCAAGGAGCTCCAGGAGGCGGGGTACCTGAGCACGGACATTGCGTACAGGCTCCCTGCCAAGAAGCAGGTCATCCCCACTCCAGGGCCCGCCGAAAGGGTGTTATTCATCCCCCACTTCCTCCGCAGACTAGGGTTTCCACTTCACCCTTTTGTCCGCGGCCTCATGTTCTATTACGGGCTAGATTTCCATGATCTAGCCCCAAACTCCTTCATACACATCTCGGCGTTTATCGTCGTGTGCGAGGCGCTCCGCTGCATCCCTCCCCCCACTTTGGTTTTTGGCTCAAAATCTTCAACGTGAAGCCAAAGGTGGTGGACGGGCAGCACGCAGACTGCGGAGGTGCCATGGTGAGCAAACTCCCCAATGTCACCTGGCCCAAAGGGGCCTTCGTGGAAACTGTCAAGATATGGCAGTAGGAATGGTTCTACATCACTGAACCCCGTGGCGCCAACTGGGCAGCCACTCCTGAGTTTAGATCTGGACCCCCGATGCGGCTTGCGTCGTGGATCAACAAGGGTCCGGATTGGGGGGCGACCGACGAGGTGTTGATGCTGCAAAAGCGCATCAAAAACATTATAAAAAAGAACACCAGCCTCACTAACGTGATCCAGGTGATGCTATTCCACCGGACCCTTCCCTGCCAGCACCAGCCTCTCCATGTGTGGGAATTCAACCCGGAAGGGCCGCGGACCCTGCAGCGATTCTTCGGCACGACGCACGAAGATATTGATACGTCCATTTTGCATCATGATTTTATATCAATATTTATAGCATTATAGGTTGTTATTACACAATATATCTAATTACTTATGGCTATTCTCTCTTATTTTACAAGGTTTACCATGAAGAGGGGGAATGCCGGCAGCTGGAATTCTGGCTGGAAAAGAAGCAAACGTTGGAAACCTATTCTGCACAACTCCAAATTCCTGAAACTCCACGAAACAACTTTTTGGGATTTATAAGAATTTCTGAGCGAAAGAAATAGGCCAGGGGCCCACACCCTGTCCAGGAGACAAGGGGTGCCCCCCCTATAGGGCGCGCCCCCTATCTCTTGGGCACCCTGGTGGGCCTCCGACTTCCATCTTCTGCTATATCATCACTTTTACCTTGGAAAAAATCGGGGGCAAGCTTACGGGACGAATCCGCCGCCACGAGGCGGAACCAATCTAGGGCTCTAGCAGAGCTATTCTGCCGGGGACACTTCCCTCCGGGAGGGGGAAATCATCACCAACGTCATCACCAACGATCCTCTCGTCGGGAGGGGGTCAATCTCCATCAACATCTTCACCAACACCATCTCCTCTCAAACCCTAGTTCATCTCTTGTATCCAATCTTGTAACCAAAACCACAAATTGGTACCTGTGGGTTGCTAGTAGTGTTGATTACTCCTTGTAGCTGATACTTATTGGTTTACTTGGTGGAAGATCATATGTTCAGATCCTTAATGCATATTATTACACTTCTGATTATGAACATGAATATGCTTTGTGAGTAGTTACGTTTGTTCCTAAGGACATGGGTGAAGTCTTGCTATTAGTAGTCATGTGAATTTGGTATTCGTTCGATATTTTGATGAGATGTATGTTGTCTTCTCCTCTAGTGGTGTCATGTGAACGTCGACTACATGACACTTCACCATTATTGGGCCTAGAGGAGGGCATAAAGAATTAATAAGTAGATGATGGATTGCTAGAGTGACAGAAGCTTAAACCCTAGTTTATGCGTTGCTTCGTTAGGGGCTAATTTGGATCCACATGTTTCATGATATGGTTAGGTTTACCTTAATACTTTTGTTGTAGTTGCAGATGCTTGCAATAGGGGTTAATCATAAGTGGGATGCTTATCCAAGTAAGGGCAGTACCCAAGCACCGGTCCACCCACATATCAAATTATCAAAGTACCAAACGTGAATCATATGAACATGATGAAAACTAGCTTGACGATAATTCCCAGTGTGTCCTCGGGAGCTCCTTTCTCATTATTAGAAATTGTCTAGGCTTATCCTTTGCTAAATAAAAGATTGGGCCACCTTGTTGCACCTTATTTACTTTATTTACTTGTTACTCGTTACTATTTATCTTATCATAAAATTATCTATCACCTACAATTTCAGTGCTTGCAGAAAACCTTACTGAAAACCGCTTATCATTTCCTTCTGCTCCTCGTTGGGTTCGACACTCTTACTTATCGAAAGGACTACGATAGATCCCCTACACTTGTGGGTCATCAAGACTCTTTTCTGGTGCCGTTGCCGGGGAGTGTAGCGCTTTTGGTGAGTGGAACTTGGTAAGGAAACATTTATATAGTGTGCTGAAATTTTCTATTACTTGTCACTATGGAAACTAATCCTTTGAGGGGCTTGTTTGGGGTATCTTCACCCCAACCAAAAGATCAAAGAGTTGCTCCTCAACCTACTGAACTTTATGAAAATATTAACTTTGAGATTCCTTCAGGTATGATAGAGAAACTGCTAGCTAATCCATTTGTAGGAGATGGAACATTGCATCTCGATTTACACCTTATCTTTGTGGATGAAGTTTGTGAATTATTTAAGCTTGCAGGTATTCCCGATGATGTTGTCAAAAGGAAGGTCTTCCCTTTATCTTTGAAGGGAGATGCATCGACATGGTATAGGCTATGTGATGATACGAGATCTTGGAATTATAAGCGATTGAAGTTGGAATTTCACCAGAAGTTGGAATTATAAGCATCGCTCAAGCATGGGGGAGGCTTAAGTCAATGTTATATTCATGCCCCAATCATGAGCTCTCTCGGGAAATGATTATTCAGAATTTTTATGCTCGGCTTTCTCTTGATAATCGCAACCTGCTCGATACTTCCTGTGCTGGTTCTTATATGCTGAAGACTATTGATTTCAAATGGGACTTATTGGAAAGAATTAAACGCAACTTTGAAGATTGGGGTTTCGACGATGGTAAGGAGTCAGGTATGACACCTAAGTTCGATTGTGTTAAATCTTTTATGGATACCGATGCTTTTAGTGGATTTAGCGCCAAGTATGGACTTGACTCTGAGATAGTAGCTACTTTTTGTGAAACTTTTGCTACTCATGTTGATCTCCCTAAAGAGAAGTGGTTTAAATATAATCCTCCTATTGAAGTGAAAGTAGTTGCACCTATTACAGTCGAAGAAAAGACTATTACCTATAGTGATCCTATTGTTCCTACTGCTTATGTTGAAAACCTTCTTTCCCTGTTAGGATAAAGGATCATGCTAAAGCTTCGACTGTTGTTCGTAAGAGTAATACTAGGACTTATACACCTCCTGAGCAAATTAATGTTGAACCTAGTATTGCTATGGTTAAAGATCTCTTGGATGAGGACTTAGATGGGCATGTCATTTCTCTGTTGTGAGACTGCTAATATTGCTAGGCCAGATACTAAGACACGTAGACCTGTCGTAGGCACGCCTGTTATTTCTGTTAAAATAGGAGATCATTGTTATCATGGTTTATGTGATATGGGTGCTAGTGCCAGCGCTATCCCTTATGATTTATATAAAGAAATTATGCACGACATTGCACCCATTGAATTAGAAGACATTGATCTTACTATTAAGCTTGCTAATAGGGATACCATTAAACCTGTTGGGATTGTTAGAGATGTTGAAGTTTTGTGTGAGAAGGTTAAATATCCTGCTGATTTTCTTGTTCTTGCTTCCCCACAAGATGCCTTTTGTCCAATTATTTTTTGGTAGACCCTTCTTGAATACTGCTAGTTCTAAGATTAATTGTGAAAAGAATATTGTCACTGTTGGCATAGATGGTATGTCTCATGAGTTTAATTTTGCTAAGTTTAGTAGACAACCTCGTGAAAGGGAACCACCTAGCAAGGATGAGATTATTGGTCTTGCTTCCATTGTTGTTCCTCCAACTGATCCATTAGAACAATATTTGCTAGACCATGAAAACGATATGTTTATGAAGAAAAGGGAAGAAATATATGAGGTGTTCCTTAAACAGGAACCTATGCTGAAACCATTACCTGATAATCTCAAGTATGCTTATCTTGATGAAAAAGAAATATATCCTGTTATTATTAGTGCTAACCTTTCAGAGAAAAAAGAAGAAAGATTATTGAAAACTCTGAAGAAGCACCGAGCAGCTATTGGATATACTCTGGATGATCTTAAGGGCATTAGTCCCACATTATGTCAACACAAGATTTCAGTGGAGAAAGATGCCAAACCAGTTAGGGATCCTCAAAAACGATTAAATCCCAAGATGAAGGAAGTGGTAAGAAAGGAGATACTAAAACTCCTTGAGGCAGGTATTATTTATCCCGTGCTGATAGTGAATGGGTAAGCCCTGTCCATTGTGTCCCTAAAAAGGGAGGTATTACCGTCGTTCCTAATGATAAAGATGAATTAATCCTGCAAAGAATTATTACAGGTTATAGGATGGTAATTGATTTCCGTAAGTTAAATAACTAAGAAAGATCATTACCCTTTACCTTTTATTGATCAAATGCTAGAAAGGCTATCCAAACACACACATTTTTGCTTTCTAGATGGCTATTCTGGTTTCTCTCAGATAGATGTGTCAGCGAAGGATCAATCTAAAACTACCTTTACTTGCCCTTTTGGTACTTTTGCTTATAGACGTATGCCTTTTGGTTTATGTAATGCACCTGCTACCTTTCAAAGATGCATGATGGCTATATTCTCTGATTTTTGTGAAAATATTTGTGAGGTATTCATGGATGACTTCTCTGTCTATGGATCCTCTTTTGATGATTGTTTGAGCAACCTTGATCGAGTTTTGTAGAGATGCGAAGACACTAGTCTCATCCTGAATTGGGAAAAGTGTCACTTTATGGTTAATGAAGGCATTGTCTTGGGGCACAAGATCTCCGAGAGAGGTATTGAAGTTGATAAAGCCAAAGTTGATGCTATTGAAAAGATGCCATGTCCCAAGGACATAAAAGGTATAAGAAGTTTCCTTGGTCATGTCGGTTTTTATAGGAGGTTCATTAAGGACTTTTCTAAAATCTCTAGACCTTTGACTAATTTATTGCAAAAAGATATTCCTTTTGTCTTTGATGATGATTGTGTAGAAGCGTTAGAAGTGCTTAAGAAAGCTTTGATCACTACACCTATTGTTCAGCCACCTGATTGGAATTTATCTTTTGAAACTATGTGTGATGCTAGTGATTATGCTGTAGGTGCTATTTTAGGGCAAAGAGTTGATAAGAAATTGAATATTATCCAGTATGCTAGTAAGACTCTTGATACTAGCCAGAGAAATTATGCTACCACTGAAAAAGAATTCTTAGCAGTTGTGTTTGCATGTGTTAAGTTCAGACCTTATATTGTTGATTCCAAAGTTACTATTCACACTGATCATGCTGCTATTAAATATCTTATGGAAAAGAAAGATGCTAAGCCTAGACTCATTAGATGGGTTCTCTTGCTCCAAGAGTTTGATTTGCACATTATTGATTGAAAGGGAGCTGAGAACCCCGTTGCAGATAACTTGTCTAGGTTAGAGAATGTTCTTGATGACCCACTGCTTATTAATGATAGCTTTCCTGATGAACAATTAGCGGTCGTTAATGCTTCTTGTACTGCTCCTTGGTATGCTGATTATGCTAATTACATTGTTGCTAAATATTTACCGCCTAGTTTCACATACTAGCAAAAGAAAAAGATCGTTTATGATTTAGGACATTACTTCTGGGATGATCCACACCTTTATAAAGAAGGAGTAGATGGTGTTATTAGACGTTGTGTGCCTGGGCATGAACAGGAACAAATTCTACGTAAGTGTCACTCTGAATCTTATGGAGGACACCACGCTGGAGATAGAACTGCACACAAGGTACTACAATCTGGTTTTTATTGGCCTACTCTCTTCAAAGATGCTCGTAAGTTTGTCTTATCTTGTGATGAATGTCAAAGAATAGGTAACATTAGTAGACATCAAGAAATGCCTATGAATTATTCTCTTGTTATTGAACCGTTTGATGTTTGGGGCTTTGACTATATGGGACCTTTTCCTGCCTCTAATGGTTATACACATATTTTAGTTGTTGTTGATTACGTTACTAAGTGGGTAGAAGCTATTCCAACTAGTAGTGCTGATCATAACACTTCTATTAAAACGCTTAAAGAAGTTAATTTTCCGAGGTTTGGAGTCCCTAGATATCTTATGACTGATGGTGGTTCACATTTCATTCATGGTGCTTTCCATAAGATGCTCACTAAGTATGATGTCAATCATAGAATAGCATCTCCTTATCATCCGCAGTCTAGTGGTCAAGTAGAGTTGAGCAATAGAGAGCTCAAATTAATTTTGCAAAAGACTGTGAATAGATCTAGGAAGAATTGGTCCAAAAAACATGATGATGCATTATGGGCCTATAGAACTGCATACAAAAATCCTATGGGTGTGTCTCCATATAAAATGGTTTATGGAAAAGCATGTCATTTACCTCTTGAACTTGAACATAAAGCATATTGGGCTATTAAAGAGCTCAATTATGACTTCAAGCTTGCCGGTGAGAAGAGGTTATTTGATATTAGCTCACTTGATGAATGGAGAACCCAAGCCTATGAGAATGCCAAGCTTTTCAAAGAAAAAGTCAAACGCTGGCATGATAAGAGGATACAAAAGCGTGAGTTTAACGTAGGAGATTATGTGCTATTATTCAACTCTCGTTTAAGATTTTTTGCAGGAAAACTTCTCTCAAAATGGGAAGGTCCCTACGTTATCGAGGAGGTCTATCGTTCTGGTGCCATAAAAATCAACAACTTCGAAGGCACAAATCCGAGGGTGGTAAACGGTCAAAGAATTAAACATTATATTTCAGGTAATCCTATCAATGTTGAAACTAATATTATTGAAACCGTAACCCCTGAGGAATACATAAGGGACACTTTCCAGAACATTCCAGACTCCGAAAAGGCATAGGTATGTGGTACGGTAAGTAAACCGACTCCAAAACAACTCCAATGGCAATTTTTATTAGTTTTGGAATATTTAAGAATTTTAGGAAGAAAGAAGTAGTCCGAAAGGGACACGAGGCTCCCATGAGAGTGGAGGGTGCCCCCCTGTAGGGCGCGCCCCCTGTCTCGTGGGCACCTCGTGTGCCTCCCGGACTCCGTTTTCTTGCACGTTACTGAAGGAAATATGCCCTAGAGGCAATAATAAAGTTATTATTTATTTCTTCATATCATGATAAATGTTTATTATTCATGCTATAATTGTATTAACCGGAAACATGATACATGTGTGAGTACATAGACAAACTTAATGTCACTAGTATGCCTCTACTTGACTAGGTCATTAATCAAAGATGGTTATGTTTCCTAACCATAGACATGTGTTGTCATTTGATTAATGGGATCACATCATTAGGAGAATGATGTGATTGACTTGACCCATTCCGTTAGCTTAGCACTTGATCGTTTAGTATGTTGCTATTGCTTTCTTCATGACTTATACATGTTCCTACAACTATGAGATTATGCAACTCCCGTTTACCGGAGGAACAATTTGTGCGCTACTAAACATCACAACGTAACTGGGTGATTATAAAGGAGCTCTACAGGTGTCTTCGAAGGTACATGTTGGGTTGGCGTATTTCGAGATTAGGATTTGTCACTCCGATTGTCGGAGAGGTATCTCTGGGCCCTCTCGGTAATGCACATGACTATAAGCCTTGCAAGCAATGTAGCTAATGAGTTAGTTACGGAATGATGCATTACGTAACGAGTAAAGAGACTTGACGGTAACGAGATTGAACTAGGTATTGAGATACCGACGATCAAATCTCGGGCAAGTAACATACCGATGACAAAGGGAACAACGTATGTTGTTATGCGGTGTGACCGATAAAGATCTTCGTAGAATATGTAGGAGACAATATGAGCATCCAGGTTCCGCTATTGGTTATCGACCGGAAACGGTTCTCGGTCATGTCTACATAGTTCACGAACCCGTAGGGTCCGCACGCTTAAGGTTTCGATGACAGTTATATTATGAGTTTATGAGTTTTGATGTACCGAAGTTTGTTCGGAGTACCGAATGTGATTACGGACATGACGAGGAGTCTTGAAATGGTCGAGACATGAATATTGATATATTGGAAGCCTATATTTGGATATCGGAAGTGTTCCGGGTGAAATCGGGATTTTACCGGAGTACCGAGAGGTTACCGGAACCCCCCGGGGGCTTAATGGACCTACATGGGCCCTAGTGGAGAGGAAGAGAGGAGGCAAGGGCTGGGCCGCGCACCCCTCCCCCTAGTCCGAATAGGACAAGGAGAAGGGGGCAGCGCCCCCCCCTTTCCTTCCTCTCTCCCTCCTCCTTCCCCCTTCTCCTACTCCAACTAGGAAAGAAGGTAGTCCTACTCCCGGTGGGAGTAGGACTCACCTTGGCGCGCCCCTCCTTGGCCGGCCGGCCCCTTCCCCTTGGCTCCTTTATATACGGGGGCAGGGGAGCACCTCTAGACACAACAATTGATCATTGATCTCTTAGTCGTGTGCGGTGCCCCCCCCCTCCACCATAGTCCTCCTCGATAGTATTGTAGCAGTGCTTAGGCAAAGCCCTGCAACGGTAGAACATCAAGATCTTCACCATGCCGTCATGCTGACGAAACTCTCCCTTGACACTCGGCTGGATCGGAGTTCGAGGGATGTCATCGAGCTGAACGTGTGCTAGAACTCGGAAGCGTCGTAGTTTCGGTGCTTGATCGGTCAGGCCGTGAAGACGTACAACTATATCAACCGCGTTGTCATAATGCTTCCGCTTTTGGTCTACGAGGGTACGTGGACAACACTCTCCCCTCTCGTTGCTATGCATCACCATGATCTTGCGTGTGTGTAGGAAATTTTTTGAAATTACTACGTTCCCTAACAGTGGCATCCGAGCCTGGTTTTATGCGTAGATGTCATATGCACGAGTAGAACATAAGTGAGTTGTGGGCGATATAAGTCATACTGCTTACCAGCATGTCATACTTTGGTTCAGCGGTATTGTGAGATGAAGCGGCCCGGACCGACATTACGCGTACGCTTACGCGAGACTGGTTTCACCGCCACGAGCACTAGTTGCTTAAAGGTGACCGGCGGGTGTCTGTCTCTCTCACTTTAGTTGAACCGAGTGTGGCTACGCCCGGTCCTTCCGAAGGTTAAAACAGCACCAACTTGTCAAACTATCGTTGTGGTTTTGATGCGTAGGTAAGAACGGTTCTTGCTAAGCCCGTAGCAGCCACGTAAAATTTGCAACAACAAAGTAGAGGACGTCTAACTTGTTTTTGCAGGGCATGTTGTGATGTGATATGGTCAAGATGTGATGCTATATTGTTTTGTATGAGATGATCATGTTTTGTAACCGAAGTTATCGGCAACTGGCAGGAGCCATATGGTTGTCGCTTTATTGTATGAAATGCAAACGCCCTGTAATTGCTTTACTTTATCACTAAGCGGTAGCGGTAGTCGTAGAAGCAATAGATGGCGTAACGGCAATGATGCTACGATGGAGATCAAGGTGTCGCGCCGGTGACGATGGTGATCATGATGGTGCTACGGAGATGGAGATCACAAGCACAAGATGATGATGGCCATATCATATCACTTATATTGATTGCATGTGATGTTTATCCTTTATACATCTTATCTTGCTTTGATTGACAGTAGCATTTTAAGATGATCTCTCACTAATTATCAAGAAGTGTTCTCCCTGAGTATGCACCATTGCGAAAGTTCTTCGTGCTGAGACACCACGTGATGATCGAGTGTGATAGGCTCTACGTTCAAATACAACGGGTGCAAAACAGTTGCACATGCAGAATACTCAGGTTAAACTTGACGAGCCTAGCATATACAGATATGGACTCGGAACACGAAGACCGAAAGGTTGAACGTGAATCATATAGTAGATATGATCAACATAGTGATGTTCACTATTGAAACTACTCCATCTCACATGATGATCGGACATGGTTTAGTTGATTTGGATCACGTGATCACTTAGATGACTAGAGAGATGTCTGTCTAAGTGGGAGTTCTTAAGTAATATGATTAATTGAACTTAAATTTATCATGAACTTAGTACCAAATAGTATTTTGCATGTCTATGTTTATTGTAGATAGATGGCTCGTGCTGTTGTTCCGTTGAATTTTAATGCGTTCCTTGAGAAAGCTAAGTTGAAAGATGATGGTAGCAATTACACGGACTGGGTCCATAACTTGAGGATTATCCTCATTGTTGCACAAAAGAATTACGTCCTGGAAGCACCGCTGGGTGCCAGGCCTGCTGCAGATGCAACTGACAACGTTAAGAACGTCTAGCAGAGCAAAGCTGATGACTACTCGATAGTTCAGTGTGCCATGCTTTATGGCTTGGAACCGGGTCTTCAACGACATTTTGAACGTCATGGAGCATATGAGATGTTCCAAGAGTTGAAGTTAATATTTCAAGCAAATGCCCGGATTGAGAGATATGAAGTCTCCAATAAGTTCTATAGCTGTAAGATGGAGGAGAATAGTTCTGTCAGTGAACACATACTCAAAATGTCTGGGTATAATAATCACTTGATTCAACTGGGAGTTAATCTTCCTGATGATAGTGTCATTGACAGAATTCTTCAATCACTGCCACCAAGCTACAAAAGCTTCGTGATGAACTATAATATGCAACGGATGGACAAGACTATTCCTGAGCTCTTCGCAATGCTAAAAGCTGCGGAGGTAGAAATCAAAAAGGAGCATCAAGTGTTGATGGTCAATAAGACCACCAGTTTCAAGAAAAAGGGCAAAGGGAAGAAGAAGGGGAACTTCAAGAAGAACAGCAAGCAAGTTGCTGCTCAACAGAAGAAGCCTAAGTCTGGACCTAAGCCTGAGACTGAGTGCTTCTACTGCAAGCAGACTGGACACTGGAAGCGGAACTGCCCCAAGTATTTGGCGGATAAGAAGGATGGCAAGGTGAACAAAGGTATATGTGATATACATGTTATTGATGTGTACCTTACTAATGCTCGCAGTAGTACCCGGGTATTTGATACTGGTTCTGTTGCTAATATTTGCAACTCGAAACAGGGACTACAGATTAAGCGAAGATTGGCTAAGGACGAGGTGACGATGCACGTGGGAAATGGTTCCAAAGTCGATGTGATCGCGGTCGGCACGCTATCTCTACATCTACCATCGATATTAGTTTTAGACCTCAATAAATGTTATTTGGTGCCAGCGTTGAGCATGAACATTATATCTGGATCTTGTTTGATGCGAGACGGTTATTCATTTAAATTAAAGAATACTGGTTGTTCTATTTATATGAGTAATATCTTTTATGGTCATGCACCCTTGAAGAGTGGTCTATTTTTATTAAATCTCGATAGTAGTGATACACATATTCATAATGTTGAAACCAAAAAATGCAGAGTTGATAATGATAGTGCAACTTATTTGTCGCACTGCCGTCTGGGTCATATTGGTGTAAAGCGCATGAAGAAACTCCATACTGATGGACTTCTGGAAACACTTGATTATGAATCACTTGGTACTTGCGAACCGTGCCTCATAGGCAAGATGACTAAAACGCCGTTCTCCGGAACTATGGAGCGATCAACTGATTTATTGGAAATCATACATACTGATGTATGTGGTCCAATGAATATTGAGGCTCGCGGCGGGTATCGTTATTTTCTCACTTTCACAGATGATTTGAGCAGATATGGGTATATCTACTTAATGAAACACATGTCTCAAACATTTGAAAAGTTCAAAGAATTTCAGAGTGAAGTTGAAAATCATCGTAACAAGGAAATAAAATTTCTACGATTTGATCGTGGAGGAGAATATTTGAGTTACGAGTTTGGTTTACATTTGAAGCAATGCGGAATAGTTTCGTAACTCACGCCACCCGGAACACCACAACGAAATGGTGTGTCCGAACGTTGTAATCGTACTTTACTAGATATGGTGCGATCTATAATGTCTCTTACTGATTTACCGCTATCGTTTTGGGGTTATGCTTTAGAGACGGCCGCATTCACGTTAAATAGGGCACCATCAAAATCCGTTGAGACGACGCCTTATGAACTGTGGTTTGGCAAGAAACCAAAGTTGTCGTTTCTTAAAGTTTGGGGCTGCGATGCTTATGTGAAGAAACTTCAACCAGATAAGCTCGAACCCAAATCGGAGAAATATGTCTTCATAGGATACGCAAAAGAGGCTATTGGGTACAACTTCTATCATAGATCTGAGGGCAAGATTTTTGTTGCTAAATTCGGATCCTTTCTAGAGAAGGAGTTTCTCTCGAAAGAAGTGAGTGGGAGGAAAGTAGAACTTGATGAGGTAACTATACCTGCTCCCTTATTGGAAAGTAGTTCATCACAAGAACCGGTTCCTGTGACAATTACACCAATCAACGAGGAAGTTAATGATATTGATCATGAAACTTCAGAACAAGTTACTACAGAACCTCGTAGGTCAACCAGAGTAAGATCCGCACCAGAGTGGTACGGTAATCCTATTCTGGAAGTCATGTTACTTGACCATGACGAACCTATGAACTATGAGGAAGCGATGATGAGCCCAGATTCCGCAAAATGGCTTGAGGCCATGAAATCTGAGATGGGATCCATGTATGAAAACAAAGTATGGACTTTGGTTGACTTGCCCGTTGATCGGCAAGCCATCGAGAATAAATGGATCTTCAAGAAGAAGACAGACGCTGATGGTAATGTAACTATCTACAAATCTCTACTTGTTGCTAAAGGTTTTCAATAAGTTCAAGGGGTTGACTACGATGAGACTTTCTCACCCGTAGCGATGCTTAAGTCTGTCTGAATCATGTTAGCAATTGCCGCATTTTATGATTATGAAATTTGGCAAATGGATGTCAAAACTGCATTCCTGAATGGATTTCTGGAAGAAGAGTTGTATATGATGCAGCCGGAAGGTTTTGTCGATCCAAAAGGTGCTAGCAAAGTGTGCAAGCTCCAGCGATCAATTTATGGACTGGTGCAAGCCTCTCGGAGTTGGAATAAATGCTTTGATAGTGTGATCAAAGCATATGGTTTTATACAGACTTTTGGAGAAGCCTGTATTTACAAGAAAGTGAGTGGGAGCTCTGTAGCATTTCTGATATTATATGTAGATGACATATTATTGATTGGAAATGATATAGAATTTCTAGATAGCATAAAGGGATACTTGAATAAAAGTTTTTCGATGAAAGACCTCGGTGAAGTTGCTTACATATTGGGCATCAAGATCTATAGAGATAGATCAAGACGCTTAATTGGACTTTCACAAAGCACATACCTTGATAAAGTTTTGAAAATGTTCAAAATTGATCAGACAAAGAAAGGGTTCTTACCTGTAGTACAAGGTGTGAAGTTGAGTCAGACTCAATGCCCGACCACAACAGAAGATAGAGAGAAAATGAAAGATGTTCCCTATGCTTCAGCCATAGGCTCTATCATGTATGCAATGCCGTGTACCAGACCTGACGTATGCTTAGCAATAAGTTTGGCAGGAAGGTACCAAAGTAATCCAGGAGTGGATCACTGGATAGCGGTCAAGAACATCCTGAAATACCTGAAAAGGACTAAGGATATGTTTCTCGTTTATGGAGGTGACAAAGAGCTAGTCGTAAATGGTTATGTCGATGCAAGCTTTGACACTGATCCGGACGATTCTAAATCACAAACCGGATACGTGTTTATATTGAACGGTGGAGCTGTAAGTTGGTGTAGTTCTAAACAAAGCGTCGTGGCGGGATCTACATGCGAAGCGGAGTACATAGCTGCTTCAGAAGCAGCAAATGAAGGAGTCTGGATGAAAGAGTTCATTTCCGATCTAGGTGTCATACCTAGTGCATCGGGACCAATGAAGATCTTCTGTGACAATACTGGTGCAATTGCCTTGGCAAAGGAATCCAGATTTCACAAGAGGACCAAGCACATCAAGAGACGCTTCAATTCCATATGGGACCAAGTCCAGGTGGGAGACATAGAGATTTTCAAAATACATACGGATCTGAATGTTGCAGACCTGTTGATTAAGCCTCTTCCTCGAGCAAAACATGATCAGCACCAAGACTCCATGGGTGTTAAAATCATTACTATGTAATCTAGATTATTGACTCTAGTGCAAGTGGGAGACTGAAGGAAATATGCCCTAGAGGCAATAATAAAGTTATTATTTATTTCCTCATATCATGATAAATGTTTATTATTCATGCTATAATTGTATTAACCGGAAACATGATACATGTGTGAATACATAGACAAACTTAATGTCACTACTATGCCTCTACTTGACTAGGTCATTAATCAAAGATGGTTATGTTTCCTAACCATAGACATGTGTTTTCATTTGATTAACGGGATCACATCATTAGGAGAATGATGTGATTGACTTAACCTATTCCGTTAGCTTAGCACTTGATCGTTTAGTATGTTGCTATTGCTTTCTTCATGACTTATACATGTTCCTACAACTATGAGATTATGCAACTCCCGTTTACTGGAGGAACAATTTGTGTGCTACCAAACGTCACAACGTAACTGGGTGATTATAAAGGAGCTCTACAGGTGTCTCCGAAGGTACATGTTGGGTTGGCGTATTTCGAGATTAGGATTTGTCACTCCGATTGTCGGAGAGGTATCTCTGGGCCCTCTCGGTAATGCAC
This sequence comes from Triticum dicoccoides, assembly GCF_002162155.2. Taxonomy (NCBI): domain Eukaryota; kingdom Viridiplantae; phylum Streptophyta; class Magnoliopsida; order Poales; family Poaceae; genus Triticum; species Triticum dicoccoides. The sequence continues at coordinate 637,862,062 of NC_041391.1, forward strand.
ATCACTATAAGCCTTGCAAGCAATGTAGCTAATGAGTTAGTTACGGAATGATGCATTACGTAACGAGTAAAGAGACTTGCCGGTAACGAGATTGAACTAGGTATTGAGATACCGACGATCAAATCTCGGGCAAGTAACATACCGATGACAAAGGGAACAACGTATGTTGTTTTGTGGTGTGACCGATAAAGATCTTCGTAGAATATGTAGGAGCCAATATGAGCATCCAGGTTCCGCTATTGGTTATTGACCAGAAACGGTTCTCGGTCATGTCTACATAGTTCTCGAACCCGTAGGGTCCGCACGCTTAAGGTTTCGATGACAGTTATATTATGAGTTTATGAGTTTTGATGTACCAAAGTTTGTTTGGAGTCCCAAATGTGATTATGGACATGACGAGGAGTCTTGAAATGGTCGAGACGTGAAGATTGATATATTGGAAGCCTATATTTGGATATCGGAAGTGTTCCAGGTGAAATCGGGATTTTACCGGAGTACCGGGAGGTTACCGGAACCCCCCGGGGGCTTAATGGGCCTACATGGGCCCTAATGGAGAGGAAGAGAGGAGGCAAGGGCTGGGCCACGCACCCCTCCCCCCTAGTCCGAATAGGACAAGGAGAGGGGGGCGGCGCCCCCCCTTTCCTTCCTCTCTCCCTCCTCCTTCCGCCCTTCTCCTACTCCAACTAGGAAAGAAGGGAGTCCTACTCCCGGTGGGAGTAGGAATCCCCTTGGCGCGCCCCTCCTTGGCCGGCCGCCCCCTCCCCCTTGGCTCCTTTATATACGGGGGCAGGGGGCACCTCTAGACACAACAATTGATCATTGATCTCTTAGCCGTGTGCGGTGCCCCCCTCCACCATAGTACTCCTCGATAATATTGTAGCGGTGCTTAGGCGAAGCCCTGCGACGGTAGAACATCAAGATCGTCACCACGCCATCGTGTTGACGGAACTCTCCCTCGACACTCGGCTAGATCGGAGTTCGAGGGACGTCATCGAGCTGAACGTGTGCTAGAACTCGGAGGTGCCGTAGTTTCGGTGCTTGATCGGTCGGGCCGTGAAGACATACGACTACATCAACCGCGTTGTCATAACGCTTCCGCTTTCGGTCTATGAGGATACGTGGACAACACTCTCCCCTCTCGTTGCTATGCATCACCATGATCTTGCGTGTGCGTAGGAATTTTTTTGAAATTACTATGTTCCCTAACAATTACGTATTTTGGTCAGTAAAAATTCATTATATATACTCCCGAAGGTTTTGACCACCGTATCACGCAAATTTCCTCTATTTTCGTTTCGAGTTGTTCCTGTTGCAAAATTAAGCAAGACGTCTTCTCAGAGTCAGTTGGGGAGAGCCGGGTGTCTCACCCAATGCTAGGTCCAGGAGCGAATAGCGACGCCTACCACTTTGGACCATCAATGGAGGATGAGATGGAGGCTGATTTGAAAAGGATAGATGCCATGGAAGAAGATCAAGAAGTCACCTCTCATCTCCGAGCAGAATTCATGATAGGGGAACTACCGAGCGTGGTTGTTCCAACTTCGGTCATCCCTTCCAATTCTAAATTTCTTTCTTATGAAAATATGAAAAAGAGTTTCACTTATTCTCCAGAAGCTATGCAACATCCTTGGGTAAAAGGAGCTTTGGCCATTACGGGTAAGCTCCGTGAAGAGTTTATGGATATCAAACAACAAGTCAATAAGCTCGAGGAGGAGAACCGCATCCTGAAGGGCATCATCGCCAAGAAGATCATAACACCAACCGTGAAGAAGGAGAAATAATCACATGGGTATGGGCACTCCCCTTGGCAACTGCCAAGCTTGGGGGAGGTGCCCCGGTATCGTATCACCATCACACTCCTATCTTTATCGCTTTATTTAGTTCGATCCTTTTAGTAGTATCTTGATCTAGTAGATTGAAGTTTTGATATCAAGTAGTTTGAGTTTTGCTTCGTGATCTCTTTTTGTATTCGAGCCTGTGAGTTATCTATAATAAAGATTAGTGTTGAGTCAAGCGCTTTGCTATCTGCTATGATCTTGAGAAAGTAGAAAGAATAAAAGAGTTCATATTGATCTTATGGATAGTGATAGCTTCACACATAGAAAGTATGAGGCATAAAAGTTGTTGGGAGTTGATGAACGTAGCCTTGGTCATCATTGCAATTAATAGGAAGTAATAAGGGAAGAGAGGTTCGCATATAAATACACTATCTTGGACATCTTTTATGATTGTGAGCACTCATTAAGTATGGCATGCTAAAAGAGTTGACGGTGGACAAGGAAGACAACGTAATGGTTTATGTTTTCTCACATCTCAGTTAAAGTATGTTGTCATTGACCTTCCGAACATGTTGAGCTTGCCTTTCCCCCTCATGCTAGCCAAATTCCTAGCACCAAGTAGAAATACTACTTGTGCTTCCAAATACCCTTAAACCCAATCTTGCCATGAGAGTCCACCATATCTACCTATGGATTGAGTAAGATCCTTCAAGTAAGTTGTCATCGGTGCAAGCAATGAGAATTGCTCTCTAATTATGTATGACTTATTAGTGCGGAGAAAATAAGCTTTGTATGAACTTGTTGTGGAAGTAATAAAAGCGACGGACTGCATAATAAAGGTCCACACACAAGGGGCAATACAAAGTGACGTTCTTTTGCATTAAGATTTTATGCATCAACCCTAAAAGCGCATGACAACCTCTGCTTCCCTCTGCGAAGGGCCTATCTTTTACTTCATGTTTTTACTTTATGCTTTTATTTTGCGCTTGAGTCAAGGTGATCTCCACCTTTCCCTTTTTCATTTTATCCTTTGGCAAGCTCTTCATGTTTGAAAGATCATGATATACATATCCAATTGGATCTTCGTTAGCATGGGCTATTATTGTTGACATCACCTAAAGGTGAATACGTTGGGAGGCAACACAATAAGCCCCTATCTTTCTCAGTGTCCAGCTGAAACTCCATAACCACAAGTATTGCGTGAGTGTTAGCGATTGTAGAAGACTATATGATAGTTGAGTATGTAGACTTGCTAGAAAGCTCTATTGTTGACTCTTTCTGATGTTACGATAAATTGCAATTGCTTCAGTGACTGAGATTATAGTTTGTTAGTTCCCAATGAAGTTTCTGAACCATACTTGACATTGTGAATTGCTTGTTACTTGAGCATAGGAAATCATATGACAAAATCTATATATGTTGCTGTTATTAGAATGATCATGACGCCGTCATGTCCGTATTTTATTTTTATCGACACCTCTATCTCTAAACATGTGGATATATTTTTCGATTTCGGCTTGCGCTTGAGGACAAGCGAGGTCTAAGCTTGGGGGAGTTGATACGTCCATTTTGCATCATGCTTTTATATCAATATTTATAGCATTATGGGCTGTTATTACACAATATATCTCATTACTTATGGCTATTCTCTCTTATTTTACAAGGTTTACCATGAAGAGGGGGAATGCCGGCAGCTGGAATTCTGGCTAGAAAAGGAGCAAACATTGGAAATCTATTCTGCACAACTCCAAAAGTCCTGAAACTCCACGAAACAACTTTTTGGGATTTATAAGAATTTCTGAGCGAAAGAAATAGGCCAGGGGGCCCACACCCTGTCCAGGAGACAGCCCCCCCTATAGGTCGCGCCCCCTATCTCCTGGGCCCCCTGGTGGGCCTCCGGCATCCATCTTCTGCTATATCATCACTTTTACCCTGGAAAAAATCAGGGGCAAGCTTACGGGACGAAACTCCGCCGCCACGAGGCGGAACCAATCTAGGGCTCTGGCAGAGCTGTTCTGCCGGGGACACTTCCCTCCGGGAGGGGGAAATCATCACCAATGTCATCACCAACGATCCTCTCGTCGGGAGGGGGTCAATCTCCATCAACATCTTCACCAGCACCATCTCCTCTCAAACCCTAGTTCATCTCTTGTATCCAATCTTGTATCCAAAACCACAAATTGGTATCTATGGGTTGCTAGTAGTGTTGATTACTCCTTGTAGTTGATACTCATTGGTTTACTTGGTGGAAGATCATATGTTCAGATCCTTAATGCATATTATTACACCTCTGATTATGAACATGAATATGCTTTGTGAGTAGTTACGTTTGTTCCTGAGGACATGGGTGAAGTCTTGCTATTAGTAGTCATGTGAATTTAGTATTCGTTCGACATTTTGATGAGATGTATGTTGTCTTCTCCTCTAGTGGTGTCATGTGAACGTCGACTACATGACACTTCACCATTATTGGGCCTAGAGGATGGCATAGGGAAGTAATAAGTAGATGATGGGTTGCTAGAGTGACAAAAGCTTAAACCCTAGTTTATGCATTGCTTCGTTAGGGGATGATTTGGATCCACATGTTTCATGCTATGGTTAGGTTTACCTTAATACTTTTATTGTAGTTGCAGATGCTTGCAATAGGGGTTAATCATAAGTGGGATGCTTGTCCAAGTAAGGGAAGTACCCAAGCACCGGTCCACACACGTATCAAATTATCAAAGTACCGAACGCGAATCATATGAACGTGATGAAAACTAGCTTGATGATAATTCCCAATGTGTCCTCGGGAGCTCCTTTCTCATTATTAGAAATTGTCCAGGCTTATCCTTTGCTAAGTAAAGGATTGGGCCACCTTGGTGCACCTTATTTACTTTATTTACTTGTTACTCGTTACTATTTATCTTATTATAAAACTATCTATCACCTACAATTTCAGTGCTTGCAGAAAACCTTACTGAAAACCGCTTATCATTTCCTTCTGCTCCTTGTTGGGTTCGACACTCTTACTTATTGAAAGGACTACGATAGATCCCCTACACTTGTGGGTCATCAGACATCTGGAGGCTGCTTTTGAAGGCCTAGAAGTCTTGGTCAGAGACGACTGACGACATCGGCCTCGACTGTGTTCATCCAGCCTCCCCGATAAGTTTTTAGTTTCCGAACATAACTTAGTTTAGAAATCGAAGGGGTATACTGAGACTTCCATCCTTTAATCAGGGTTGGACGAAGAAGGCGGAGCGGATCAAGTGTCCGGCTCCGCTGCCCAAAAACCCAGCTGATCCTCTGTTGACGAGGATGCTGGTCCCGGCACCGTACCAGGCGCCGGAGAAGAAGGCCAGGAAGAAGGGCAAGGAGGCCAAAGACGGCCCCCGCCGTAAAGGTACTCCGGACGCTGTGTCCAGGGATTCCGAAGCTCTCTCCTCCCACGCAGGAGATGAAGACGAAAAGGAGGAGGAGGGAGAGAGCGATTCTCCCCTTAAGGGGAGGAAGAAGAAAAGAACGGCCTATGCAGACCTAGAGGCGGAGGCACCCAAGAGGAAGGAGATGCCCCTTTCGGATGACTCGGATTCGGATGCCGAAGTCATCGGCGCCCCAGGTCGAAGCCCCTGGCCGATTCGTAAGTATCCAAGGATGCCTTACATATATCAGCATTTCATGATTGCAATTTTTAATACATTATATTGTGTGTTTCAGTCCATCCCGCGATCTCCCCCAACTATCATCATCTCCAGGGAACTTGCTGGAGCCGGGGATGGTGGAGAGCGAGACGCCTCCGCGGGCCTCTCCTCCAATCGCTACGGACGACACCAAATTTTTATCTCGAAGAGCCCCTCCAGGCCATGGGAAGGCGCGGGAGGCTGCCAAGACGGCGCCGGAGCGGTAGCGAGAACTGCGGGTCTGCCGTGATGTGTTCGGCTTGAAGTGCCTAATCGGATCTGCTAAGTGCAGACCTCGGCAGTTTGACGTGGTTGCCCAGAGCCAGGTTTAGGCCTGTGTCTGGGTCTTCAGAAGGGGGTTCGATTAGGGAGAGAAGTCTGGTGGGGTTTAAGCTCCCGTCTTCGGACGGTGAGACCAGCCCCAGATCCAAGGCCGAGGCGAGTGCCGGTGTTGTCCTCTGGACGGGATCCGACGGGAGATCCGAAGAGACTTCTTGGATGGGACGCAGAGTGGCGGCCGAGGCCGCAGACCCATCAAAAACGAGATCTCCTGACCTGATCTGATGACCGGGGCGTAGCTGTCGACCTGCTCAAGGAGGCCGATCAGGTTGGCTCGAAGCACAAAGCCACCGAATACAAAAACCTGCCCGGGAAGAAAAGTCTCCCTGGACACAGCATCATCGTTGACGAAAAGGCGAGCCATTGATCCTTCTGTCGATGATACAACGGAGCTCTCAATGAAAGCACCAATGTCGGTGTCAAAACCGGCAGATCTCAGGTTGGGGAGCCCAAGCTGTACGTGTGAAGATCGATGGTAACAGTGGAGAAGGGACACGATGTTTACCCAGATTCGGGCCCTCTTAATGGAGGTAAAACTCTACTCCTGCTAGATTATATTTGAGGGTATAGAGGTTACAAGAGTTGATCTACCATGAGATCGATTCGGCTAACCCTAACTAGCTAGCCTAACAATATTGTCTTCCTGCCTCCGTTCTACCCTCCAATTTATATAGACACCAAAGGGGATTAGGGTTTGTACAAGGTCGGTTTTTACAGAAAGGAATAATATATCCGGATACATATACTTGCCATCCACGCATAGGAGAGTCCCCACCGGATACGGGAGAGAATCTTCGGTCTTGTATCTTGATGACCCATCGATCCAACCCACATCAGCAGATCGGGCGCCCGAGGACCCCTAATCCAAGACTCCCACAGCGGTAGCGCGCGCTAAAAGTACTAATTTTTCAACGCGGCGTTTATATAGCGCGGTTGTTGGAGATGCTTTGAAGCTCAAAAAAAAAAAGAAAAAAGAAGATGATGATGATGAAGCAAATGGCACAAATTCTCACATGGCCACGTGAGTAGGAGAGGAACTGACACGTGATGCACACATGACACATCACACCAGCGGTTGTGGCGAGGCAGCATCGTTGTCCAAACCAGACCTCGCCAGAGAATCCAACTCTCAACGCTCTGTATTATAGTCGTACAGTACCAAATAATAGTAAATGTTCCCGCAAGAAAAAAAGTAGTAAATGTACAAAAATCAGATGACCGTTACAACCTTTTACTAATCCATTCAGTGATGCGATCACAGATTTGGGCCGTCTATATTTAACCACCATCCATTACTAGAACAAAACACACACACACACACCAACATTACTCTGTCTGTACCCAATGGGCTGGGTTCAGGTACGATTATTGGTCCATCAATGTCGGTTCATGTTGTCGCATCACATCACACCAGCCAGCCGTGATCGGTGCGGCACCGTCGCATTTGCTACGACACGAAGAGAGCACCGGTGCAAGCCACTGAAGCCAGGACGAGCGAGCCGACGGGTGATCATCATATGACATGGTCGGTACAGGGAGAAAGGAACGAGCCTGCCATGGCTTTGATTGCGTCCGTCGCGCGCGCGCGCACTGCTGGCTAATCCGCCACCGGCGACGCTAGTCCACCATTGATGGTCACCGCACTGCTACGTGACACCGACCGACCTTAAAAGCGCCGTCGCCCACCGCGCCGCCTAAGCATGAACATCAAACACGAGACCTATCTACCGATGAACACATTGTACATCATGACCACTAAGCACACTCCAATCTTGCATGCCTATGAACATTACTAGGCATGCACATCAAACACAGAACAAGCATGAACACTATCCTGCCTATGAACAGTACCACACAAGATGGGATTGAATCCAATCCATTCGATTGGATCGAATCAAATCAAAATCGATTCATTGGCAATGCTAATAATGAAAACCCTAATCTACAAATCTATGAGCATACGGAGATTTGATTCTTACTGGAGCGGGTGTAGCTCGAGCGTATGCCAACCGGGGAGAAAACCTCGGCGGGAAGGAGATGGCGGGCGAAGAGGAGGAGGAGACGCCAAAGCCGACGACCGTCGGCATTGGCCCGATGCTCTTGGCCACACACACGGTCGAGGAGGAGGGTGCCGTCGTCCATGGGCCTGCCGCGATGCCCGGAGAAAACCCTTGGATGGGGGTAAAAAACCACCCTCACCCACAGGGGGTCTGAGCAGTGGCGCGGGGGCGGGGCCACCGAACCCAGGACCACGAGGTCCAGTAACAGCGGCGGACCTGGAGCGGCCGGCACCGCATTGACCAGAGGAGGCGTCCTGGTGCAGATAGGAGACGGCACGTGCAGAGCCCGCATGAGAGCGACCCCGGAGTTCACTAAGCCAGCAACCCACCCGCTTGTGGATGCGGGTGTTTGCCGGCGCTGATGGGGCTCAGAGGACGGCGCGGCGGTGGACGACTCATCGGAGGAGAGGAGAGCAACGGGTGATGAGAGGAGAGTGGGGAAGCGTGGTGTGAAAGGGAGTGGGCGGTG
>NC_041391.1:637870706-637894506 GCF_002162155.2 Triticum dicoccoides
ACAGTAGCTCGCGGGGCTGGCCCGTGACTGCTCTAAGTTTCGTGCGGACTGAGACGTGGGTGCAGCCCAGGCAACCAAACAAATTTTGGTCCCGCACGGGCCTGGTTGGCCCAAATATGAGCAATCAAACGCGTCCCTACTGACGCACCCGAAGGAGGACAAGTGCTCTTCCTTTTCTTTAGCAAGGAGAGGATGATCACATCAACCGGGGAGGCGGGGGGGGGGGCTTTGAAGGAAATATGCCCTAAAGGCAATAATAAAGTTATTATTTATTTCCTTATATCATGATAAATGTTTATTATTCATGCTAGAATTGTATTAACCGGAAACATGATACATGTGTGAATACATAGACAAACTGAGTGTCACTAGTATGCCTCTACTTGACTAGCTCGTTTATCAAAGATGGTTATGTTTCCTAGCCATGGACAAAAGAGTTGTCATTTGATTAACAGGATCACATCATTGAGAGAATGATGTGATTGACTTGACCCATTCCGTTAGCTTAGCACTTGTTCGTTTAGTATGTTGCTACTGCTTTCTTCATGACTTATACATGTTCCTGTGACTATGAGATTATGCAACTCACGTTTACCGGAGGAACACTTTGTGTACTACCAAATGTCACAACGTAACTAGGTGATTATAAAGGTGCTCTACAGGTGTCTCCGAAGGTACTTGTTGGGTTGGCGTATTTCAAGATTAGGATTTGTCACTCCGATTGTCGGAGAGGTATCTCTGGGCCCACTCGGTAATGCACATCACTATAAGCCTTGCAAGCAATGTGACTAATGAGTTAGTCACGAGATGATGCATTGCATAACGAGTAAAGAGACTTGCCGGTAACGAGATTGAACTAGGTATTGAGATACCGACGATCGAATCTCGGGCAAGTAACATACCGATGACAAAGGGAACAACGTATGTTGTTATGCGGTTTGACCGATAAAGATCTTCGTAGAATATGTGGGAGCCAATATGAGCATCCAGGTTCTGCTATTGGTTATTGACCGGAAACGTGTTTCGGTCATGTCTACATTGTTCTCGAACCCGTAGGGTCCGCACGCTTAAGGTTTCGATGACAGTTATATTATGAGTTTATGAGTTTTGATGTACCGAAGGAGTTCGGAGTCCCAGATGAGATCGGGGACATGACGAGGATCTCAAAATGGTCGAGACATAAAGATCGATATATTGGACGACTACATTCGGAGTTCGGAAAGGTTCCGAGTGATTCGTGTATTTTTCAGAGTACCGGAGAGTTACGGGAATTCGCCAGGGAGTATATGGGCCTTATTGGGCTTTAGGGGAAAGAGAGAGGAGAGGTGGGCGCCCCCCAAGGCCTAGTCCGAATTGGACTAGGGGGAGGGGCTGCGCCCCCTCCTTCCTTCTCTTCTCTTCCCCCTTTCCTTGACTCCTACTCCTACTACTTGGAAGGGGGGGAATCCTACTCCCGGTGGGAGTAGGACTCCTCCTTGGCGCGCCTCCTCTTGGCCGGCCGCCCCCTCCCCCTTGATCCTTTATATACGGGGGCAAGGGGGCACCTCTAGGCACAACAACAATTGATCATTGATCTCTTAGCCGTGTGCGGTGCCCCCCTCCGTTCTCAAATATTTGTCTTTGTAGTCATTTCAAATGGACACAACATACGAATGTATGAGACATATTTTAGAGTATAGATTCACTCATTTTGCTCCGTACGTAGTCACTTGTTGATATCTCTAGAAAGACAAATATTTCGAAACGGAGGAAGTACTATTATAATAATACGTACAAGTACCAAAGAGTACATGTACAAAAATCAGATGACCGTTACAACCTTTTACTAATCCATTCAGTGATGCGATCACAGATTTGGGCCGTCTATATTTAATCACCATCCACAAATCCATTAGTACTAGAACAAAACAAAACACACACACACACACAAAACATGATGGGTTCAGGTACAATTATTAGTCCATCAATGTCTGCTCATGCTGTCGCATCACATCACACCACACCAGCCAGCCGTGACCGGTGCGGCACCGCAGCATTTGCTGCGACACGAAAAGGGCACCGGTGCAAGCCACTGAAGCCAGGACGAGCGAGCCGACGGGTGATCATCATCAGACACGGTCGGTACAGGGAGAAAGGAACGAGCCTGCCATGGCTTTGATTGCGTCCGTCGCGCGCGCGCGCACTGCTGGCTAGTTCGCCACCGGCGACGCTAGTGAGTCCACCATTGATGGTCGCCGCACTGCTACGTGACCCCGACCGACCTTAAAAGCGCCGCCGCCCAACGCGCCGCAGGGAACACGAGTTCAATAATGCCACATTTCCCTAGACCGTGAGCTTTAACCTGACATCTGCTAGCACAAAGCATGCAAATTACAGGAGCAAGCAGGCTAAAAGTGTTGTTATACCAGTAGATCAGACATGCTAATTCAACCCTATGGCCTATCGCCGAAAGTTTTTGTAGTAAAAAAAAGGAGGAGGAGAGTGAGCGAGTGAGTTTACCATGAAAAGCAGTCACTGAAAAACAAAGATGATGGTTGGCCAGCGGCAGCGCGGCAGTGGCAGCCATCAGTACACAGGACACAGCACGCGGCTGCCGCACCTGGCTGGCGAGCATGGCCACGGCAATGGCAGTGCACTGGCAGTTCCAACGAGACAACAGTCTAGTTTTATCGCTTAGCCCCCCTGGGCCATTCCTTGCGCTGTGCCGTGTCCGGTGTCCCGTGTGCGGCCGTGCAGCTGCCCCCGGACCACCACCTCACGTGACATTCCGCTGACGCGCGGGGCCGCCTACCACGTGCGTGAGAGAGGAGGTTGGGTTGGGTGTAAACGCAACGCGGTAGTACTAGTATGAACAGTCGATCGGTCAGGAAAGATTCGCGCCAAGTCAAAGCTGCTCCGACGCCGCCGGGCCCCGCGCGAGCAGGCTCAGGCTGACACCGGACGGCGCGTAGCCCACCCACGAGTTCGTCCGTCCGTCCGTCAGCCGGGCCAGGCCCGCTGCCGCTGCAGCGAGGGCGAGGCGGGTGGGGCCCATGAGCGTCGCGTCGGTGTGTACTGTGTAGCAAGGAGCAGTGCACTGAAAAAACAAAATCGAATGTGAAACGTGACGGCGGGAAGTTTTCGCCGTACTCTCTCCGTCGGCGCAGGAGGAGGAGCACCCACGGCGGCCGGCCCGTGCGCATCTCGTCGGGCGCTCGCACGGCCGGCCCGGGCCCGGCCCGAGAACAAAAGTACAAGACCCACCGAGGAAGGAATGTGGAGGAAGTAGTAGAGCATCATCTTCCTGCCTCCCACCCACGCGCCATTTTTAATCCGCGGAGAGAGAGGGAAGCCCCGCGCACCCCGCCCCGCTCCACTCAACTGCCCCCGCACTGGCGCCGTCCTCGGGGAATGCGGCCGCGCGGCCGACCATGCCACGCGCCGCGCCCGGGCTAGGGTTCCCCGCCGCAGCCGCCGACCCAGCGCCCGAGCGCCGCCACCCTCCGTCCTCCCGGCGGAAGAAGCCGCCGCCGCGCCGAAGGCGCCCCGCACCGCCAACGCCACCCGCGGTAAAAACCCTCTCCCCCCTATCTATCCCTCTTCCTCATTGCGTCCACATTGACGTCTCAGGCCGGCCGCTCGCCGGATTATTTTACTGCTGCGAGTCAATAGATCCAATCCAGAGCACGTCGCCGCACATGCGCGCCGCCGAGGGCAGTCGAACTTCGAAAGTCGAAACACTCCGCGTAAGCAAGGGATAAGGCCAAAAGAAATTCGAACGGGGCTACCGCGTGCGTGGCCACGGCCTGCGTCGTCGCTTTTCTATCATTGCTGGCTCTTTTGTTCCGTTGCGTCGCCTTTTTTCCCGTTCGCTGTTTGGCGGTGACTGTGCCGTGCCCTGCCCGAGCTTGCTCGGTGGGTCGGTGCTCCGTCCCGGATTTCGGTTTGCTGAGAGGGACGCTCCCTTTGTTTGGCTCCTTTTGCAGCCGCCGGTGGGGCCACGCGGTGCAGCCGATCCAGATCCGGGCCTCCTCCACCCCCGCGGCGGCAGCCACGCCTCGCGCGCCACAGCTCCCAGAGGTGGGTCAAGCGATCCCAGTGCCCAGCACGCTCCGCATTTTGTCTCCTCCTGCCGTCGCGGCAGCTAACCCCTTTCACACGCGCGCAGGCGAGGACGGCGACGACGACGAGGACGAGGGAGGCTACGACGCGGCGGGCTTGGAGGAGGCGGCGGCCGGCGACTCCTTCTCCCACTCGCTGAAAGGTAATCCACTCCCCTCCCGCTCTACATGATGCCTTTGGTGTCGAGTGAAGTGAAGTGATTGCTTACTGTTTGTTGGCTGTTCAGCAGAGTGCCAGAAGCAGCTGCAGCGCAGGGCGGAGGCGCGGCCGCCGGCGCCCGCGCATGAGCTCGGCAACGGCGACGCGTTCGGGGGGATCGAGCTGCTCGTGCTCTCGCCGAGGTGCTTGCTCGGGGCTGCCGTGGGAGGGATGAGCAAGAGCTCGACCGCGTCGTCCAGAAGCAGATCAGGCACGTTTCCGAGCCCCGGGACGCCCAACTACAACCGGCATTGCGCTGGCAACATGCAGTACCCCAAGGGCTGGAGCTCGGAGCGGGTGCCGCTGGGGGCAGGCGCCAACAGGAGGTATGGGGGCAGCGGGGTCGTGCTCCCTTTCAACAATGGGAGGAAGCTGCCGTCGAAATGGGAGGACGCCGAGAAGTGGATCCTGAGCCCGGTTTCCTGTGATGGGATGGGGAGGATGTCGGCACCGGCGCCGCATCATAGACGGCCAAAGTCCAAGAGTGGGCCGCTTGGTCACCCTGCTGGTGTTCCAGGAGCTTATGCATCTGTTTCGCCGATGATTCCCTGCTTCGATGGTGTTCTGGCGGCCGCTAATTTTGCGGCTCATTCGCCTTTCTCTGCCGGGGTTCTCATGCCAGGGCACGCGCGCAACGGTGACTTCAGCAGTGGAAGAGCCAGAAGTGGGGATGATGGAAGCAGTAGGTCGTATTCGGCTGAGAAGGAACCGTATATATGGAGATCAGCAAGTACACACGCGTGGACAGAAACACTTATGGAGGCATCTGCCTTTGCTCATATCTCAGAGGAAGCTGCACAAGGTTTGAGCTAGTTTCTTCTCATCAGTATCAAACACATTTTTGCTACTTCACATTTATCTGCCTGATTAGATGCAACAAGAGAAGATACTCATATAACGTACGGATTCGATCATAAGATAGAACTCCTACACATGCCAATACATTGAAGTTGAACAATTAGCAGATTCTACATTTCAACCCTGCAATCGTCGTGTACCTCAAATCATACATCACTTTTGGTTTACATAGTTTGGACATTCAAAAAGGCTTTCCCACAATCATATATATGAATGGTAGGGTGCAAGAAGTCTGTTATTTGCCCCTTAAAAAAATCAGACGAATAGCAGTAGTTTAGAAACCTAAAACAACGCTATCGTGTGCCATAGTTATCTACTTTTCCTGCTCAAATAAACTAGTTTCGAGTTTATTTTAACCTGTAATGCTCAAATGATCTTCAACGTTGAGAGAAATCAGCCTTACTATCTTATACCCTGTACACAGATGATGTCTTACAAGGCCAACAAGGAGCAACTCCTGTGATTTCCAGTCCAATCATAAAGAAAGATGTTGCCACACAAATGAGTCCTGATGACAGTATAATATCGTCCTCCCCAAAAGCGAGGCATTCCTGCTCCAGCTTGCCGTCAGGACATGCTATTAGAGAATCAAATAGTCATACACCTAAGGTTGAAGTTAGGGATGTGCAGGTAGATGATCAAGTAACTGTTACCCGGTGGTCCAAGCGACATGTAACACGAGGCTCTGATAAGCGATCAACAAATATTGTTGAATGGAGGAAGAAGACTACAGAGGCCCGGGCTCCATCTTTTGATGAAAAAGAAAGAGAAAGATGCATATCAAAGTAAGTTCTTACTTCATGTTTGCCATTTTGTTTACAAGTAAACTGATTTGGATTAGCACGAAGGCATGCGCAGAGAAGAGAGTGCTTTCACTGTAGTGTTATAACTGTTAAACTTATACCCATCCTGCTGTCAGAGTTCCCAGCAAGAGTTCCACAGATGACTTGCTTTTCTGGAAATGTTTGTTGTGATTAATGAAAAGGTCATCCTACAGTGCCAAGCTAATCTGGCTGTATGCCTGACAGTGTACAGAATGCATATGTGTAGGAAGGGTAATGAGCTAAATATGGTAGCCGTTGCAAACCGAGTATAGATCTAGCTACTATGCGGCCTCCTGATATGCTACTTGTGACATGTTCTTAGTGGGCTAACTGAATAAGCAATCGACAGTCAACTGTGGGTTGGACGAACTTCCAGAATTGAAGTTGCAAATTTAGCTGGAGTAACATGCAAATACTGCGACTGAAATGACACACTCCAAAAGTTACCTTATTGCAATTTACCCAGTTTCTTTCTTCATCAAACTGGTACATATCAGGTTACAAATTTAATTCAGTGCTTGAAGGTGTTTTATGATGTCATAAGATCACTTATTACAGGTTCCCTTCTGGTAAGTAAATTCCAGAGGGTTCCCATCTTTAGAATAGGAGGACATAGATTGTGAAAGGTTATTTTTCTCTAATTAGTAAGGTAGCAACTGGCAAATAATGAAAAGGAGAAATCGGCACCAATGGGGTGCAATTGATTTATGGACTAGATATGCGCTTACAGTGTGTGAATCCTAGATTTCTATGATTCATAGAAATCATACTTTTAGTTGTTTGCTATGCAGTCTAAGTGATGGTCCTGTTTTTCCAACTGTACACAAGATAATAATGTTTTGACGTCCTCAGTTACTATTGAACATTAACTTCTAGTTAAGGACACAAATTATGACATATGTCGTGTTTCTGATACCTAGTATTTTTTGTCAAGGTGCAAGAGAGAGGAAGCAAAGATCACTGCTTGGGAAAATCTGCAGAAAGCAAAAGCAGAGGCAGCAATTCGGAAGTTGGAGGTATTGTTTCTGGTTGTACACAATCAGCCATGTTTGCATTATTTCTAATGTTTCTATGCTTTGGCTACAGACTTACATGTTCTGCCCTTTGTATTACAGATGAAGCTTGAAAAGAAGAGGTCATCATCGATGGATAGAATTTTGGGCAAACTACGTTCTGCTCAAAAGAAAGCACAAGGCATGCGCACTACAGTTTCTGTCAGTGAGGATCAGTGTGCTGTCAGTGAAGATCAGTGTGCTGTGAGGGCAACCAAGAAGGCATCCTTGAGAAGGACTAGCAAGCCTTTCAGCTGCTGTTTCACCTATCATGCTTGCTAGTTGTGATATGGTTGGTATCTACAATGATTGTAGAAACTTTTTTTGGTGAGTTACTTTGCTTGCCATACTTATCTGGATCTCTGTTAAACGCGTACATATTTGGAAAAGTTAATATTAGCCCCCCATTTTTTTGCTGGAAAGAGATTCATTTCATCAAATAGGGTTTCCAGAGGGATGGTCCAAACTGGAATTTTCAATTGGACTACAGCTTATCAGCATGCAGTACGTTGGAGCAAAATTTGCTAAAGACATGGCTTGCCCTATTTTGATAACAACGAATCTTCATAAGCTTGATCTCCCTTTCTGAAGCAATATGGCACTTTGCTTTTTGAACTAGACTTGAATATCTCGTCATGTCTGACAGTCCCTTGACTATTGGCTGAGTGTAGATTTGGAATTTGGTCCAAATTCTTAAACCGTTCGTT
The DNA here is from genome assembly GCF_002162155.2 of Triticum dicoccoides. Classification (NCBI taxonomy): domain Eukaryota; kingdom Viridiplantae; phylum Streptophyta; class Magnoliopsida; order Poales; family Poaceae; genus Triticum; species Triticum dicoccoides. The sequence goes on from NC_041391.1 coordinate 637,878,447, forward strand.
TTTCCTTGCAACGCGTAATTCCATGCACCTATGGTCCCTAGGAGTGATTTGGATGGTCCCATTGCGGTGCTGACTGATATGGTGTGTAGGTGTATGTGGCATAACCAGTTGGCTACCGTGTGTTTGCCAAAGTTTGAAACAGGGAACAAATTATATATTTTTGTTTAAAAATAGATTCCATATTATAGTTTGAGGGCCCATTCTCTGTTACATATAAATATATAACTACATTGTCCATGCAAATAGTTTTGAGTGCGAATTCTCTGTCACATATAATTAAATTGTTCATGTGTATAGTGTGATGCTTGCAAAATTTTGTATGGTTAGTAACAGCCTTGTAGTGGTCTAGTAATAAAACTTGAACTAATATTACTCATGTATCTTCAGAACCTTTGCAGCTCAAGTCAGCCGGCAGACAAACTGAAGTTAGACTGCAAATGTCCGCCGTTGCAGCTGGAGATAGCAGGAGTAATTAGAAGAAGAGAGCTTAGCGCGGTCTGATGAATCAAAGTTTTGGAGCAAAGCCCACTCTTGTAGCTGATGATATGGAGTACTTCACTCGGTACTCTGTATCTGTAAACCAAGCAAGTGCTGTAGATCAGGAAGCTCCCTTCTCGAGCTTTTCTCTAGTTGAACTCCGGACTGATCGGCCGGTCCTCATGGGCTGCCTGATGATGTGTACTGTATCTTTGCCGTGGAATTCTGTATGTAGTTTCAAGCATTGGGGCTCCAGTATCAAATATTGGATTCATTGAACAAAGTTGAGAGAGCCACAAGCCAGAGGCGCTTTACAGCAATGGCTACAAACAAGCTAGAGATGGGAAGAAGTGATTTTTTTTTTTTGAGAAGAGATGGGAAGAAGTGTTGGCTGGTCTGGAATGCTTTCGGCGTGGACGGCCAGCCCGGCTGCCGTGGCCAACGGGAGACGGTTGTGCCGTCGGAAGCAAATCCAAGCCCCATCAATGATCAAACAGAAAATCGGAAAGTTGTGCACTAGCACTACTCCGGGTTATCCAAGACGCTGCTGCTATGTGCGTCGGACGGAGCTCTGGACGAGTCCACCACTCGGCCAATGAGCCGCTTCCAGCGCACAGTCATCCACGCACCCACCGTAGTACCTTTTGCGTTCGTCGTTCGTTTCTCCGCGTCCTGTGCTTGTGTATATCCTACCAGTTCGTTTCGTGGCCGCCGCCGCTTGCGCACGCATGCCAGATGATTCACCATATATCCATATCGCTTATCTTTATCCCGTTTGCCGTTTCTCCATTGCTTCGCTTCTTCTCCTTTGCCTCCGACGTGACAATGCTCACGCTGCGCCTGCGTGAAATTATGTACACATCTTTTTTCTAAGAAAACTTTCGATCCATTCATCACCTGCCATGGTAGTAAAAAATCACATCCATGTTTGTAAACCACCTAGCGACGACTACGAGCACTAGAGCGAGTCGAAGGCGTGCCGCCGTCATCGCCCCTCCCTCACTTGAACCGGGCCAAACTTGTTGAAGTAGGCAGTTGGGGAAGTCATCATGCTAAGACCACACGGGGCTAGGGCATTAGAACAGCAGTAGTCGCTGATGACGAGAAGTATAGATCAAAAGGATACAACCTATAGACACACGAATGAAGACACACAAAGATTGGATCTAAGCAGATCCATCGAAGACAAGCACCGACCGAATCCCGCGAGATCCGCCGAAGACTCTCAACACGCCCTCCGACAACGTTAAACGCATCGCCAGAATGAGGGCTAGACGAGGAGAACCTTATTCCATCTTTAGGGAGGCGTCATCGCCTCGTCTTCCTAAGCAGGATGCAAATCCTAAATGAGCTCAGAAAACACCTAAAAAAGAGTAAGAGGCCGGCTATGGCTGGGGGTCCACCGTGCCTCCAAAGTCCTACGACCATCAATGGAAGGCATAAGAACCCTAAGCTTTTTTCTTGAAGAGGAGGCGGTGGCTGCGTTCGGAAATTCTGTACACATTACGAGCCATAACAATTTTTTGAACATGTGTAGCACCATACGGTGCAACCCATTTTGGTAAAATTGGCACGAAACATGTCAATCATGGCAAGACTAAGGAGCTAAGTATTGCAGGGCTCTGCCAATGCTTGTTTTTTTGGACAGGTCACAAATCGGTCAAAACATACTTCAAATATATCCCCACATCCTCACATCAGAAGCACATCATAACGGTTGCCTTTCAGAGCATAAATTAATATCATTAAGATCCCGAGCATAAATATAAGAAACATGAAGTTGTGAAAGTAGACCTCATACCCATGTCCATTTTAATAATAGTGTTTACTACCGGTAACTGTAGTATTTATCTAGACTAGTAAGTTTGCACGTGCAACGCACGTTATAACCTTGCTACTAAACTAAGCTTTCACTTGCAACGCAAACCTAAGCAGAAACTTTCTCATCCCCCTCTTAAACATATTAGAACAGAATAAATAAATCTACTCTTAGTCTTAGATCATGAGACCACTACTCCCATGTTGATCAATTGAAATTTTCAGCAAGTACAACCGTTGAGTTCCTACAACATTTGCAGCAAGTACAACCCCAGGGTCTAACGTGATGCAAGACTAACGTGGTGCAAGATTAAATCATAACAGAAGAATACTACATGTATAAAAATTTAGTTTAGATTAAGAATCCTCAAAGCCTTTCGTAATAGGCTGATAGCTAAGTTACAAGAGAACTTATACAAGTACTTGGCTAAAAATGGCCGCTCACAAGCCTTGTACATATTTTGCACATTAAACAAATTCCAAAACCACGTGAATTACAGAGAATTTGTAGTCTGCATGAGAAAACAATGCGTATTACCCGTAATAGTTCTCCATTCCACATTTTTCGACTTTTTGTGCGATAAACAGTAGTTGAAGGCATGTTAGAAATAAGGTTGCAGAAATATCCAAATACAAATTCAGAACCAAAATATGATATGCAAAACTGAAGAATGGTAAATTATTTGATATAAAACAAAAACAACAAATTAATGCCACTGGTAGAGGTGAAGCTTGATGTTCATAGCACTGACCCCCAACATTGATGAATTACTGCATGCACGCCGCTAATGCCGGACTGTGCAGAACTAATTTGTCCACTGGCTTTACAAACTGCAGTCTTTTCTTAAATACTCTTTGTTAGTTGAGTTGCATCAACATAGATGACTGAATGTATGCAAACTCATTGAGTTGCTCTCCTCTGGTTGAAGAATTCCATATGATATATAATAAGAAGGAAATTTTCCGAAGGTAAAAATAATCACACAAGTAGTATCACATGCAAAACAACTTACGGTTGCTCACAAGCCTGATGCAAAGTGTTATGTTCACACAAGTAGGAACCTAATATAGGCATGCATAAATCTGAAAGCATCTTTGCTTGATATACTCTTCAGGTCATCTGATAATAGGTGTGCTATTATGCTTGGCAAACTCAGCAATCCACTTTCTATAGTTCCTAGACTACTATTTGGCAACCTAAAAATAATATTTGGCACGTGAGAAAATATCTACCTGATTGTACAGAGATGGAAAGGTGTTGAGCAAGTGCATCCAGCCGGATGCGCCGTGGCCAGTTCATGCCATAGGACTTCGGGACCTTCGGACCCAGCCTGGTGAAATCGACCACACCTTCCTTATCAACCATGAACTCGATCTATGGGCCAAAGAGACTTGGTGGGGAGAGGAGGCGGCCGACCTTCTCCATCAAAACGCCGACAAGCTCCCCAGCGCTCGGCCACGACACTGGCTGCCTCCACCATCTCGATCTGGAAAAAAGGGTGAAAGTACGCTATGTTTCATCACTGCTATGCGCGTAGGATAGAGTTCCATCACCTGAAAGAGAACAAATCTGAACATGTACCTCCAGTTTATTCCAGCAGCACACCAGGAGTCCTACAGAGAAACTACATGCTTCCTACAGAGCAACTACATTAATTCTCCCTTTATATACAACGGCAACATGAATCTTGTAATCTGAAACTGCTACATTTTCCACATTGTAATATGAATTTTAATCCATCAACTATTCAGTTGAATCACCCAAGCATCATCAAGGTTGTAGTAACGAAGAGAGAAAAGAGCATTGTAATGTAATCATCTCGTTGCATTTCTTGCTTAAAGCTATTTGTAAATAATTTCTAATACTTTTCAGTAGAGTCGTTCTTGGCTGTATGCATGTAGTAAATAGAAAACCACTAACTCAGAGTCTCTTTACATGCAAAAGACATGGGCTCTGCTGATCGACGTCAGAGGTGACTGTTTTTCTTCCTCAAGCATTGGAGACTAAGTGAACAAGATCAGACATCATCCATCTAGAGTAAAAAAGGAGAAGAACTAAGAGGCGGGAGGCTAGGTGGGGGCTTGCAGAGGCTTACCAGTTACCACCAGTTTTCATCTTCGGCGGCGGCAACAACTTGCGTTCTTCCTTGGCGTCCAAGAACTACAGCCCAACCTCTACCTCTGAGTCGGTGCACTCGGATGCGGAGCAGCTGCTCATGATGGCGGACATGATCCCAACCGCCGGGGCAGGGATGGGTGTTACGCATCAGAGGAGGAGGGTATGCCCTAGGGTCAGGTTCTCCATGGTGGCCATAACCGAGGAGAGAGGGCCTGGCCCGTGCGGTGCCGAGGGCGAGGGCTGCATGCGGGCAGGGAGGCTGGAGAGAGATGGGCTTCGGGGAGTGCGGCGGTGGTGATGAGAAGCGGGGAGGATGGGGAGTCGGGGAGTTGGGGTTGGAGCGCCGGGGAGGGGCGGGGCGGCTCCGGCGGGGACCAACGGCGAGCGGATCCAGGGGCGGGGCGGCTCCGGCGGCGACCATGGCAAAGGGCGACCCGCGGGGAGCGGCGAGCGGCTCCCGCGGCTTCTCCCGCGGGTGGCGGCTGCAGTGGCGAGCGGCTGCTCCCGCGGCGAAGGGCGGTTAACGGCTGTCGGAGTTTGCGGGGCGGCGAACGGCGCTGGAGGAGGAGGTGGAGGTCGTGCGCGCAGGGGCGAGAGTCGTGCGAAGAGGGAGGTGTGGGTAGGGGCGAGAGTCGTGTGATTAACTGCGGGGCTGGGTTATCGATCGATGGCTTGTTAGTGGCTTAATGCGTGGTTTTCAGCGTTAAACACCGAAGGATTAAGGGTCATTGAATTTTGCTGATGAATGGATAAGATTGTTTGGATCTGCCCCTCTCTTCCTTTTATAGGGTAGTAGATAATGTCACCGTTAAGTAACGGCAGCATTGAAGGCATCATGAAGATCATGGGTACGTATCCTAGGGCGCAACCGATTGTAGGGCAACCGACTGCTCCCGTCTTGGTGATGACCACCATTGGTACTTGTCCGTCACGGGGTGTAGGATCTGATTATAAACACTTAGTTCGTTGGTGAAGAACCCCTAGCTTTTGATATGTTGGGTTGTAACTTCAATGGGCATAATGTGTTACCCCATGGCTCATTACCTTTTGATCCGTATCTTTGATGGGCCCGGATCCTTGGCTAGCCCATTATGTATCTGTGGGCCCACCCCATAGGTATTCCTCTATAAACCACTCACTGTTTCGATATCGACTAGGATAAAGGTGTCAATTTTATCATGGGCACGGTCATTGTTTATAAAATAAAATAAAATAAAATACGATACAAGTATTTTATTTTCTCATGCTTCTCACTCACTATGTAGAATAGGATTATTCATGTGCTCATCATTAGTACTCCCTCCGTCCGGAAATACTCGTCGAAGGAATGGATGTATCTAGATGTATTTTAGTTCTAGATACATTCATTTTTATGATTTTTTTGACGAGTATTTCCGGACGGAGGGAGTATTTAATGTGTTAAATCAATTTATAGTAATACAACAAAGTTATCTATTTGTATGATAGAGCAAAAAAGATAACTTTTAGTTAATGGCATAGATGAGTTACGAGCTAACTTGTTTTTTATTGCAATATGTAGAGAGGTATAAAATGTGAACTTGTGGAATGGATTCATCAGGAGTGGCCTGACTCAATCAAGAAGGCTCTGCAGGGCTCTGGGATAGGTATGAGTAGACCAATAAACAAGAAATTAAAGACAAACTTGATCATATGCAGATCAATTCCCATCTTCATGCGCGAAAAAGAAGCTAGACGAGCAATTTGACAAGCTTAATGAGGATGGCAGTAACATAATGGACCAAACAGAGCAGAGGGTGGAAAACATGAACTTGCATAGGATAAGTAGGGAGAATGGAGATCATAATAGGAAAGAACAAGCTGATAAAGACAGGGCTGAGATGGACGAAGAGAATAAGAGGCTCAATAATCTTATTGTCCAGCTGAAGTCAATTTAGGTTGCCCAAGAAGGTGTGATCAGAAACTTGAAGAAAGAGAGGGCGTGTTCAAGGAGAAGAAGCTGGAGTATGGCATTTCTGACCTAGTTTCAGATGGTGGGGGTGATCTAAGAGCAAGCTAAAGAGGATCAATCGAGTTTGTGATGAATGATGTAGTGATGCAGTTTGAATCACATTTTGCTATGTGTGGTGCCTAATGAATATCTATGTCAGCAATGGTACCTGGAGAACTATCTATGTTTTGTACAATCATGAGAACTTGATATGTAGTAGTAATGATTGTGAGTAGTTGATGAATGCTGTTATGTTTGATTTAGTTTGAATCCTGATAACTTGGTATGCAGTTTAAATTTTTGGCACTGGCATGCTCGATGGTATGTTTGAGTGATGCATGTGTTATGTTTGATCCACATGATGAAGTTTTAAAATTACCAGGAAGTTTTAGCATTTTGGCACTGGCCTTGCTAGATGTATGCATTGAGGTCAAATGGATTGTATTAAGTGATGCATGGTGTTATGTTTAAAACCAAAGGTGATGGATTTCACAATGGTTATGTTTGAAACCATTTGTGTGGTCAACTGTGAATAAAAAATGATGGATCAATTTTGAACAAGAGGGATCAAAGTCACCTTGGAATACATTGGCCATCAAAGGTACACTGACATAAATAGTTCAAGCATAGAGCGAACTACAGTGACATGTATAGAGCAAACTACATAAACACCACTGTCATAGATAATTACAAGATTAGTTCACATGGATGCAGAGACTAAACTGGCCTGAATTGGCGTGATAGAATCCTTGTGATGCACTCCCATCTCGCTGTCTGAATAGGATCTGCCACACCGGCTTCAAGCATAGCCCACTACACTGTCAATCCCAGTGTAGCCGACTTCCACCCCTGCTGCATCCTTTGTCACCCCACCAGGGTGGCCTCACTCTCGATGAGTAGAGGCAGCTGCCGGTAGAACTTGTCTGCCCTTCACTCGATCACCGAGAGCTGAACCGCTGATAGGCCTCCATGCTCATATCGAACATTCACGTAGATCGAACATGCACACGCTCTTTGCAAGAGCGCCTTGATCCATCAGATCATCCCATGGAGGATCCTCATTGCCCGTTGCATCTTCGCCTCCAGTCACATCCTCTCTACCCCGTTGCACATCCCCACCTCCATTCACATCCTCTCTGCAGGGGAGATCAAGCAAATCAGACCAGGATCAAGCAGTGGAGGGAGGTGGTGGAGGGAACAGTGGGGGGAGCAGGGTGGCCCGAAATCGAGATCCACCATGAGGTCTCATGGAGGCGGAGAGGGTGGGATAGGGAGCATTACCAAAGGAGTAGGTGTTAGCCCGTGGCTAGGCAAGAGGGTGTTTTAAAAATGGGAGAGGAGGGGGGTGTTTGAAAAAGGGGAGCGAGGCGAGGGGTGTGTCCTTCAAAAACTCTCACACTCTCTCAAATCCGTCGAGAACTCATAACCTCTTGAACCATATAGAAAAACCCAATGGAGTCAACAAATTTCGTTGCTAACAAGACTAATATCTCTACTCTTAAAGGGGGAATTGGTAGCCTGGTATCCCGGTTTATTTTTGTCTGTTTTTTTCTGCATCACCTTTCACCACCCACACTTGATTTTTCTCCCTTCCATGAAAAAACCAAATCTCATTAAACGGGAGGTCTTTTTTCGTGTTTGCTTTGGTAGTGTAACGCCCAGGATACAACTTTTCATATTCATAACTCCAACTCTTGCCTTTTCCGGAGATGCTATATGATATTTCCTTCGTGGTTGGGTTTTTGTCGTTTGTTTTGCATTTTGTTCTTGTTATGCATCTCATCTCATAGCATCATGTGCATCGTATCCATATGTTTTCATAAAACTTGCATCCATTCGGGTTTCCCCGGTTCTCTCCGTTGTCTGTTCTGAGCCCGACCACACTTGCACGCGCCCGCGGCACCTCTGAAATATTATTTTATAAGTGGCATAAAAATGCTCTCAGAATGGGTTGCAACTTGTCGTGTGGTCTTATTATAGTGTAGACAGGCCGTCTGCCAAGTTTCATCGCATTCGGAGTCCGTTTGATAGCCCAACCGTCATCCGTAGCGGCACCGTTGCCGGTTTAATCGTCAGATGTTTCGGTCTCCGAAACTACCGCCGGGCCTCTCTCTCTCTGCTCTCCATTCAGCCCAACCTCTCTTCACAGCCCACCTAGGCCTGCCAACCCCCCCTCGCGATCAGATCCGTCGGATTTCGATCGGAGGCTCCAAACCCCTCCTAACCCTCCTCTAACCCTAGCCCCCTGCTATATATGGACCTCCTAGTCCATTTTGGGCAGCCCCTAGCCCCCCACCTACCTCTAGCACTCTCCCTCCTCCATTTCCGCGCCCCCCAGCCTCCTCCCGCCACTTGGCGCCGCCGCCACCACTTCCCAGCCAACCAACGGCCGCCACATCGCCTCCACCACCGCCACGGCCAATCAGAGGCCTCCACGCGGCCTCCCTGCGTCGCCCCGCGCCTCTCCCCACGCTCCCCGCGCCGCCAGGCCCGTCCCAGGCCCGCCAAGCCCATCTAGGCCTGGGTCGGCCCGACCCCGCGCCGCCGCCCACAGCGTAGGAGCGCCCCGCTCCAAGCTCCTCCCGCACGCCTCCTGCCGTCCCGCCCGCCGGCAGCCTCGCCGGAGTGGTGCAGCCGTCCCCGCCGGCGACCCCCAGGCCGGAGCCCCGCCTCCTCCTCTCTACCTTCTCCTCCTCCCCATCTTGTGCTCACCTCGGTCTCTCTCTTCTCCTCGCAGGCCGCCGCCGCCATGGCCTTCGTCGCCGCCCGAGGCTCCCTGCCGCCGCCGCCGCCGGGAACGGAACCCCGACGCCCGGATCCGGCCTCCCCTGGCCTCCTCCGGCCATCCCTCGCCCCGCCGCCGGCTTCCCTCGTCCCGCCGCCGCCGTCAAGCCTCACCATGGCCTCTGCTTCCTCTTCAGCGAGCAGGAGCAGCCCGCTCGTCCCGCCGCTGCCGTCAAGCCTCGCCATGGCCTCTGTTTAACTTGCTGTTTGTGTTTATTTTGCATAATGCCATGTTAAAATGCTTTAATTCATAACTAATTAACCGTAGCTCCGATTTTAAATAAACTTTATATGTAAATGGGGTGAAAAAATGCCTAGATTAACATGGTGCACTTTATTTTCCTGTTTAACAACATTAAAATTGTGTATAGAGCAGAACAGTACCAAATTCGAATATTGCTCATGAGGATTTTTCGGAATTGTTGTTTGTTACTTCCGGCCTCATTTAAACTTGCCTAGATAGGTAGTTTCATTATGCTTCACCCCTTGCCATGTTTAACAACATTTAATATTGTTGAGTAACTTATACGAGATTAAACTAAATATGTCAATGTGGTGTTTTGTCAATATGCAACTCGTTGCATATTGATCTCCACTTAACTTGTAGTATTGTTTGTTGCACTTTGCCATGCCATGCCTTATTAAACCGGACATGCATCATACTTGTTTGTGCATCATGCCATGTTTATGCTTGTGCATTTACCATGTTGTTTGTTTCTTTCCGGTGTTGCCTCTTAGTTCCGGTAATGTTGCGATTGTGAGGATTTGTTCGACTGCTCCCGTTCGTCTTCTTCATGGACTCGTTCTTCTTCCTAGCGGGATTTCAGGCAAGATGACCGCTACCCTGGATCTCACTACTATCATTGCTATGCTAGTTGTTTCGTTCTATCGCTATGCTGCGCTACCTATCACTTGTTCTTCAAGCCATCCCATATTGCCATGTCAGCCTCTAACCTTTGACACATTTCCTATGCAAACCGTTGTTTGGCTATGTTACCGCTTTTGCTCAGCCCCTCTTATAGCGTTGCTAGTTGCAGGTGAAGTTGAAGATTTCTCCATGGTGGACAGGATTTTGGTTGGGATATCACAATATCTCTTATATTATTAATGCATCTATATACTTGGTAAAGGGTGGAAGACTTGGCCTTTTGCCTAGTGTTTTGTTCCGCTCTTGCCGCCCTAGTTTCCGTCATACCGGTGTTATGTTCCCGGATTTTGCGTTCCTTACGCAGTCGGGTGATTTATGGGACCCCCTTGACAGTTCACTTTGAATAAAACTCCTCCAGCAAGGCCCAACCTTGGTTTTACCGTTTGCCTCACCACCACCTACCCTTTCCCTTGGGTCGGCCAACCCAAGGGTCATCTTTATTTTAGCCCCCCCGGGCCAGTGATTGTCTAAGTGTTGGTCCGAACTGAGCAGCCTGCGGGGCCACCTCGGGGCAACTCGAGGGCTGGTTTTACTCGTAGCTTGACTTATCCGGTGTTGCCCTGAGAACGAGATATGTGCAGCTCCTATCAGGATTGTCGGCGCATCGGGCGGCTTTGCTGGTCTTGTTTTACCATTGTCGAAATGTCTTGTAAACCGGGATTCCAAGTCTGATCGGGTCTTCCTGGGAGAAGGTCTATTCCTTCATTGATCACGAGAGCTTGTCATGGGCTAAGTTGGGACACCCCTGCAGGGTATAATCTTTCGAAAGTCGTGCTTGCGGTTATAGGCAGATGGGAATATGTTAATGTCCGGTTGTAGATAACTTGACACCAGATCCGAATTTAAACGCATCAACCGCGTGTGTAGCCGTGATGGTCTCTTCTCGGTGGAGTCCGGGAAGTGAACACGGTTTTGGGTTATGTTTGACGTAAGTAGGAGTTCAGGATCACTTCTTGATCATTGCTAGATTCACGACCGCTCCGTTGTTTCTCTTCTCGCTCTTGTTTGCGTATGTTAGCCACCATATATGCTTAGTCGTTGCTGCAACCTCACCACTTTTTCCCTTCCTTTCCCTTTAAGCTTTGCTAGTCTTGATACCCATGGTAATGGGATTGCTGAGTCCTCGTGGCTCACAGATTACTACAACAACAGTTGCAGGTACAGGTTATGCGATGATCATGACGCGAGAGCGATGCTTGCTTGCGTTGAGTTCTTCTTCTGCTTCTTCGATCAGGGGATAGGTTCCAGGTCGGCAGCCTGGGCTAGCAGGGTGGATGTCGTTTGAGCTTCTGTTTGTGTTTCATCCGTAGTCGGATGATGCTCTTATGTATTGTGATGTTGTATTCATGTGGCATTGTATGCCTTTTGTATGTATCCCCATCTATTATGTAATGTTGATGTAATGATATCCACCTTGCAAAAGCGTTTCAATATGCGGGTCTATCCTTGGTGGGACCTTCGAGTTCCTTTTGGATAGGGTCGCATATTGGGCGTGATAAGTTGGTAATCAGAGCCTCGACCGACCATAGGAGCCCCCCTTGATTGCTGGCCGTTGTTGAGTCTAGAAGAAAACTATTTTGAGTCTTAGGATTATATATATCGGAGATTAGGAATTCTTTTTACTCCTCAGCCCCCTTCATCGCTCTGGTGAGGACTCCTGACGTAGATGTTTTGACTTTCCTCTTCTCAAATTTCACTAATTTTTTTTAGGATCACGCGGGTATCTTGGAACCGTTTCGATGGTTTTGTGACGAGAACATTGTTCTTTGTGCCTCCTGTCTATTTATGTGGCTTTGACCCAGGGAGTTGAGCTCCGAGGTGTTGTCGTCACAATTTTATCGTTGCAGTTCTGGAATACCCGAGTTTTGCCGACATCGAAAATCTCTTTTATGCAGTTGTTGGTGAGATAACCTCGACGTCACCCAGTACTGGGGAGTTCGGGAGTATTGCCATAACTCGTATAACAGATGCTTTTCGAAGGTTGAGGTACACGATTTCCGAAGGTTTCTTGGTTATGTGTTGACGGATGGATACAGCTGGATGTAGGTATTGTTAGTTTGGGTGAGATATATTGCTTCCCCTGTATCCCCAACACCAGATTGCATAACCAGAAAGTTTCGGGAGTTTTATAGGTGGGAATTCAAGTAGCTCCTAGAATATCTTTTCGACAGTTGCATGATATGAGATTGGGGTTCGACGTCTAGTGGTCCGCCTTTCCATGGTCGTTTTTACAGTGGTCTCGTTGTGTCTTAAAGAACCCTTGGCTATGCTGGTTCGGGGACACTTCGTATGTCATGTGCACTGCCTTGTACATGATGGTGTTGTACACTCGAGCCCGTGTGGGCCCCACCATGAAAACTTCGGACGGAATCTCTATCATATGTTTGTTCCGGCTTATTCTGCAAGCCAATCCTTTGTTTTGTTTTATTTGTGGTATTCGAGTTGCTTCGAGTCAAATGTTGAATCCATACCTTTCTTAAATGGTGTTCTCATATTTCTATGGGAGTGCTAATCCTTTTGATCATCGAGATTGTCATGTCAATTCTTTCCAACCGGTGTGCTTCTTTTCAAGTGGATCCGATCATTTCAACATTCACAAGATCATCTCTCAGTTTCCCAATGTTGTTCGTTTCATCCGTCCTCAAGTTGTCTTTGTTTTCCCACCCTCCCACCCTTTTTCTTCAAGGACTCAGATTTCTTAATCAAGTATCAATTTATTCATGTGAAGTTTCTCCATTTTTTTCCTGTCAATGTTCTTATCCGGTGATTTCCCAAGAAGATGCTCAACAGTTTTAAGTTCATCATCCTCCATTGTTGTTTCTTCTCCGGTGGATCCAATTCAAGCTTTCGATATTCATCATATTCCTTTCCTCATGTCAAATGCTTTCTCATGCCGGTGCACCTCTCAATCACTCTTATCTTGCTATTCATTTGTTCCAGAGTGTTGAAGATACCTCAGAAGATTTGTGTTTCCATTCTTAATCCGTTCAAGCTATTTGGAGATTTATTATCTCATTCAAGCTATTTAATTCAACAGGTGCAATCTCTCTTCAAAATCATTCAATGGTGTTTTCTTTTGAGTGGGCCCTAACCCACAGGTCTTTTCCCAGGATCTTACCTGGCTCTTCTAATTATTCTGGTGCTATTCCCAAATTCTTTTCAAAGTGTGACGTAAGAATGGATTTCATCAGTCACATGCCTTCTCCAAGATTGCTTTGAAATTCTTTCATTATTGGTTCAACCTTTCTAATTGTCATTCCGGAGTGCCTCAACAATTCATGGTGGTGTTTCTCGTCGTCATTCTCGAATTTTGAAGTCCGAAGAAGATTTCCTCTTAAATCCTTACCCGTTCTTCCAAAGATGCGTAGTTCAAGCTTGATGCCATCCTCTCATAATTGTTTTCGATTGTGAGATTTTTTTTTCATCCACCCAGAGCAATTCAAGAGTCTTTTCAGATTGATTCTCCGTAGCCCATCATCTCAGAATTATTCATTCAAGCTTTCAGCTCTCGTTCTCCAAATCATACCGGTGCATCGTTCAAGTATTATCTAATCAGCTCGGGATCTCTGCGTTCACTTGTATCTAAATTCTCTCAAGTATCTTCGTTCATTTTCAAATTCTTCCTGGTGTTTCTTTATCTTTTCTTCGTTCATTTTCAATTCTTACGGTGGTTCGTTCAAGATTTCACTTTCTTGGTTATCATATCAAATCATTCGTTGTTTCCAAATTCCACTGGTGGTTCCTTGAAGACCTTCACAAGTTTACGCTATATCCCTCTTAATCCTTTCTACGAGAATAAGTAGTATGCCAAATCCGTTGCTTGTCATCAATTTAAATTGGTGAAGGATAGGCATGACATAATTCTTATTCTTGTTTCATCCAAGTGATTAATTCCTTCTTTCGGAGATTGTTCATGATGAAGTAATTCTCGGTTCTAGTGTTTCATCTTTTCTTTTCCGGAGTTCCAAGTTTTCCGCATTATCTCATCGCGAAACTCCATCTAAATCATTGCAAGGCTTCACCTTGTGTTTTCAACTTCTCCTTCTTTTTACCATCCTTTCATTACCGGAGTTCTTCATGGAGGCTCTACATGGTGGTTCGTCAAGGATTCTATTCATTTTTCAATTGTTCCTCAAGTTTTCTCTTGAAGTTATGATCTGCTAAGCTTTACTCTAAAATAAACATGGTGCTCAACACATGTTTTGTTTTGAGGAGCTCAAGTATTCTTCATCTTGCATTCTGAAGTGCAATTCTTTCTACCTTATCTTTTGAGGTGGTGTTATGTCATTCTTGACAATTCGAGTTCGTGTTTGATGATTCACATGTTGTCAAGAATGAGGTATTTTAAACCCATCATTTTCTTCCTTGGAGTTATCTTGTGTCATATTTCACCTAAAGCCTTTCCTTAAGGGTTGTTGCTATTTGTGGTGATTATGCATGACCCAAGCTTGCTCCTTATCCTCCTTGGTGGAAGAAGTTTTCATCTCTTCGTTGATCTCAAAGCAAGCAATTGATTTCGTTAGTGGCAGAATGTCACCTCATAGTCTTGAGATGTTTTTCATAAGCCCACTACAAACTTATTTTTTTCGTTGTTGATTTTCCAACAACTCCGTTCAATCCTTCTTTGCAAGGATGCTTTCCAAATTCAATTGTGGTAGGAGTTGTCATTTCCTTCTCCGTCCCTTTATCCCAACAATCTAGCTTCTATTCTTTCTCCCAGAGACATTGTGATGTTGCTCTTTTCTCTCATCTTCTCGAATTGAGGATCATGTTCTTTTCGTGCTTATCCATTTAACCGGAGTGTTGTGTCATCTCTTCAAGTTCTTTCATCTTATCAAGTTTTGCCTCTCTTTTCAACCTAAGTGCTGTGTGAAATCCTTCTCACCCATTATGCCATTCTTTCAATAGTTCCGGAGGCAGTGTGTTGTTGATTTCATCAAGTATCCTCTCATCTTGTCAAGTTCATGTTCAATTTCTTCCATTTACAGTCGGAGTGCTGTCAAAATTATATCATTCTTATTCATTCTTATCTCGTTTCAACCAGAGTGGTTTCAATTCCTTCTTGTCCACTGTACTCGTTATTCACAGATTTGCAACCTCCAAGGTTCACATGGTGTTCCTCCTTTCTATTCTCTACCACAGTGCTCTCAATTGTGTTCAACTCCGTTGTGTTCTTTCTTTCAACTTTTCAACCTCTCAAGGTTCGTGGTTTCACTCGTTTGTCAAATAAGCAACTTAGTTTACCTCCTCTCTTCCTCTTCCTTTTCCCTCCGGTGCCATCCTAGATCTCGGGACGAGATCCTCTCGTAGTGGTGGAGTGTTGTAACGCCCCGGATACAACTTTCCATATTCATAACTCCAACTCTTGCCTTTTCCGGAGATGCTATATGATATTTCCTTCGTGGTTGGGTTTTTGTCGTTTGTTTTGCATTTTGTTCTTGTTATGCATCTCATCTCATAGCATCATGTGCATCGCATCCATATGTTTTCATAAAACTTGCATCCATTCGGGTTTCCCCGGTTCTCTCCGTTGTCCGTTCTGAGCCCGACCACACTTGCACGCACCCGCGGCACCTCCGAAATATTATTTTATAAGTGGCATAAAAATGCTCTCGGAATGGGTTGCAACTTGTCGTGCGGTCTTATTATAGTGTAGACAGGCCGTCTGCCAAGTTTCATCGCATTCGGAGTCCGTTTGATAGCCCAACCGTCATCCGTAGCGGCACCGTTGCCGGTTTAATCATCGGACGTTTCGGTCTCCGAAACTACCGCCGGGCCTCTCCCTCTCTTCTCTCCACTCAGCCCAACCTCTCTTCACAGCCCACCTAGGCCTGCCAACCCCCCCCTCGCGATCAGATCCGTCGGATTTCGATCGGAGGCTCCAAACCCCTCCTAACCCTCCTCTAACCCTAGCCCCCTGCTATATATGGACCTCCTAGTCCATTTTGGGCAGCCCCTAGCCCCC
>NC_041391.1:637894969-637902223 GCF_002162155.2 Triticum dicoccoides
CTCTAGCACTCTCCCTCCTCCATTTCCGCGCCCCCCAGCCTCCTCCCGCCACTTGGCGCCGCCGCCACCACTTCCCAGCCAACCAACGGCCGCCACATCGCCTCCACCACCGCCACGGCCAATCAGAGGCCTCCACGCGGCCTCCCTGCGTCGCCCCGCGCCTCTCCCCATGCTCCTCGCGCCGCCAGGCCCGTCCCAGGCCCTCCAAGCCCATCTGGGCCCGACCCCGCGCCGCCGCCCGCAGCGCAGGAGCGCCCCACTCCAAGCTTCTCCTGCACGCCTCCTGCCGTCCCGCCCGCCGGCAGCCTCGCCGGAGTGGTGCAGCCGTCCCCGCCGGCGACCCCTAGGTCGGAGCCCCGCCTCCTCCTCTCTACCTTCTTCTCCTCCCCTTCTCGTGCTCACCTCGGTCTCTCTCTTCTCCTCGCAGGCCGCCGCCGCCATGGCCTTCGTCGCCGCCCAAGGCTCCCCTGCCGCCGCCACCGCCGGGAACGGAACCCCGACGCCCGGATCCGGCCTCCCCTCACCGGATCTGGCCTCCTCCGGCCATCCCTCGCCCCGCCGCCGGCTTCCCTCGTCCCGCCGCCGCCGTCAAGCCTCGCCATGGCCTCTGCTTCCTCTTCAGCGAGCAGGAGCAGCCCGCTCGTCCCGCTCGCGTTGACCGCGGCCCAGCGCGTGGGCCAGCGCCCTGGCCCATCTTCCCCAGCTGCAGCCCAGCTTCTCCTCCGACCGGGCCAAGGCCCATGGTGAGCTGCCCAGCTCCTGTAGCTCCAATTTCAGCCCGTGTCGTTTTTTTTCCTGTTCTGTGAATTTCCTATTTTCCAAGGAATTGGCAGAATTACAGAAAACCCCTCCATATTCATGCATTTAATATCTCTCAAACTGTGCATCGGATTAAAATAATTTATATATGTAAAATGCTCAGAAAATTGTGTAGATTAATAATATGCCATTTTCATCCATGTTTAAAATGTTTAACTTGCTGTTTGTGTTTATTTTTCATAATGCTATGTTAAAATGCTTTAATTCATAACTAATTAACCGTAGCTCCGATTTTAAATAAACTTTATATGTAAATGGGGTGAAAAAATGCCTAGATTAACATGGTGCACTTTATTTTCCTGTTTAACAACATTAAAATTGTGTATAGGGCAGAACAATACCAAATTCGAATATTGCTCATGAGGATTTTCCGGAATTGTTGTTGTTACTTCCGGCCTCATTTAAACTTAGATAGGTAGTTTCATTATGCTTCACCCCTTGCCATGTTTAACAACATTTAATATTGTTGAGTAGCTTATACGAGATTAAACTAAATATGTCAATGTGGTGTTTTGTCAATATGCAACTCGTTGCATATTGATCTCCACTTAACTTGTAGTATTGTTTGTTGCACTTTGCCATGCCATGCCTTATTAAACCGGACATGCATCATACTTGTTTGTGCATCATGCCATGTTTATGCTTGTGCATTTATCATGTTGTTTGTTTCTTTCCGGTGTTGCCTCTTAGTTCCGGTAATGTTGCGATTGTGAGGATTCGTTCGACTGCTCCCGTTCGTCTTCTTCATGGACTCGTTCTTCTTCCTAGCGGGATTTCAGGCAAGATGACCGCTACCCTGGATCTCACTACTATCATTGCTATGCTAGTTGTTTCGTTCTATCGCTATGCTGTGCTACCTATCACTTGTTCTTCAAGCCATCCCATATTGCCATGTCAGCCTCTAACCTTTGACACCTTTCCTATGCAAACCGTTGTTTGACTATGTTACCGCTTTTGCTTAGCCCCTCTTATAGCGTTGCTAGTTGCAGGTGAAGTTGAAGATTTCTCCATGGTGGACAAGATTTTGGTTGGGATATCACAATATCTCTTATATTATTAATGCATCTATATACTTGGTAAAGGGTGGAAGACTTGGCCTTTTGCCTAGTGTTTTGTTCCACTCTTGCCGCCCTAGTTTCCGTCATACCGGTGTTATGTTCCCGGATTTTGCGTTCCTTACGCGGTCGGGTGATTTATGGGACCCCCTTGACAGTTCGCTTTGAATAAAACTCCTCCAGCAAGGCCCAACCTTGGTTTTACCGTTTGCCTCACCACCACCTACCCTTTCCCTTGGGTCGGCCAACCCAAGGGTCATCTTTATTTTAGCCCCCCCCCCCGGCCAGTGCTTGTCTAAGTGTTGGTCCGAACTGAGCAGCCTGCGGGGCCACCTCGGGGCAACTCGAGGGCTGGTTTTACTCGTAGCTTGACTTATCCGGTATTGCCCTGAGAACGAGATATGTGCAGCTCCTATCGGGATTGTCGGCGCATCGGGTGGCTTTGCTGGTCTTGTTTTACCATTGTCGAAATGTCTTGTAAACCGGAATTCCGAGTCTGATCGGGTCTTCCTGGGAGAAGGTCTATTCCTTCGTTGATCGCGAGAGCTTGTCATGGGCTAAGCTGGGACACCCCTGCAGGGTATAATCTTTTGAAAGCCGTGCCTGCGGTTATAGGCAGATGGGAATTTGTTAATGTCCGGTTGTAGATAACTTGACACCAGATCCGAATTTAAACGCATCAACCGCGTGTGTAGCCGTGATGGTCTCTTCTCGGCGGAGTCCGGGAAGTGAACACGGTTTTGGGTTATGTTTGACGTAAGTAGGAGTTCAGGATCACTTCTTGATCATTGCTAGATTCACGACCGTTCCGTTGTTTCTCTTCTCGCTCTTGTTTGCGTATGTTAGCCACCATATATGCTTAGTCGCTGCTGCAACCTCACCACTTTACCCCTTCCTTTCCCATTAAGCTTTGCTAGTCTTGATACCCATGGTAATGGGATTGCTGAGTTCTCGTGGCTCACAGATTACTACAACAACAGTTGCAGGTACAGGTTATGCGATGAGCATGACGCGAGAGCGATGCTTGCTTGCATTGAGTTCTTCTTCTGCTTCTTCGATCAGGGGATAGGTTCCAGGTCGGCAGCCTGGGCTAGCAGGATGAATGTCGTTTGAGTTTCTGTTTGTGTTTTATCCGTAGTCGGATGATGCTCTTATGTATTGTGATGTTGTATTCATGTGGCATTGTATGCCTTATGTATGTATCCCCATCTATTATGTAATGTTGATGTAATGATATCCACCTTGCAAAGCGTTTCAATATGCGGGTCTATCCTTGGTGGGACCTTCGAGTTCCTTTTGGATAGGGTCGCATATTGGGCGTGATAGGTAGGCACTCACAAGAATTCAGAAATCACACCATATATGTGAGATCACCTTCCTTAAAGACAGACATAAGATTTCTCTCGATAACCTTCCAAAACAAAATCAGATATTCCTCAATAACAAATCACTAATTCCGTGCACTATGCCATTTATTATTATTATATCTACTACTATTAATTAATAACCATAAGTTTCCTAATACAACAAAAATAACATATCTTTCTTCTTATGGGTGTACGCATCCGCGCGCCGCTGCGAAGGGGCGTCGTGTGCGACACTATGGAGTACGCCGTGGCCGGACCTGACACCGGCATGATGCTCAAGAATGCCACGGTGTGAATCACGGCATTGAGTACGGCCATGGCGGAAGGTAGGTCGTCGCACCGTCACATACGTGCCTTCGTGGACGCGGTCATATTATATTTTTGGTCAGTCATAGAAAAAGCTACTTTCTCAAATCAAATGTGACCACTGAAATGTCAAGAAATTCGTTAAATAAATATGTCGTGCAACACTCGTTAGTTCTCGTTCGTAGCAGCCATTCATGCGAAAATATTTTGGAAATCGAGCGCTGAATCAATTTGGAAATTAAACCATTAATGCAACTATTTAGGCCCGTTTAAATAGGAATTTTTTTGCACCGAATTAATTTGGAAACTGAGCCATTAATGCAATTAATTAATTATGTAGACAATTAATTATGCCTACAAATAATTAGAAGGAGGATATTTTCTAATTAGGCAGATAATTAATTGATTTGGTTGACAGTTAATAAAACATACAGAGAATTAGGTAGGTCGTTAATTATTTGTGTAATTAATTAATTAAGCAAGCAATTATTCGCACTCAATCATTTTGAGAGCGCTCATGGGAAAAGACGATCAACATGCTCTCAGCGACATAGTCGAGCACCACTTGACAACATGGACAATGGCCACCATGCGCTCACGACATGAGCGTCTCTATTCCTAAAGGGAGAGTTGGTAGCCTGGTAGCCTAGTATCCTGGTTTATTTTCGTCTACTTTGTTTGCCTCAACCCCCACCATTCGGTTTCTCCATCCCATTAAACAATTAAATCTCATTAAAAGGGAGATAGTGTTTGCGTGCTTGCTTTGGCAGGTGCTGATTAAATTTAATCACGTAAATAACAGGTAACTAAGAATTTAGAAAGCGTACCATATATGTGAGATCACCTTTCTAAAACACAGATATAATTTTTTTCATGATAACCTTCCAAAAAAATCAGATATTCCTCACCAACGAACTGCTAATCACATGCACTATACCATCTATTATTATCATTATTTGTACTATTAATTAGTTGACAATCACAATTTTTCTAATACAACAAAAATAACATATCTTTTTCTCTTGTGGGCGTACACATCTGCGCCACCCCTATGGAGGGATGCCGTGTGTGGCACCATGCAGGACGGCATGGCCGGACCTAAAGCCGGTGCGATGGACGAGAATGCCAGGGCGTGGACCACGGCGTCGAGGACGGCGATGGAGGAATGCGGGTCGTCCCATCACCATGTACAGGCGTTCGTGGATGCAGTTATATTATATTTTTTATTAAGCATTACAGAGAGCCAGACATGCTATATTGTCAAATCAAGTGTGTATATTTGAATGTCAAGAAATTCTTTACGGAATGTGTTCTACAATGCTCGGTAGTCATTGTCGTTCGTAGCAGCCATTCATTTAAAAATATTTTAAAAATCAAACACTAAATCAATTTGGAAGTCAAACCACTAATGCAATTAATTAGGTAGACAGCTAATTACGCATGCAATTAATTATGTCCATTTAGATAAGAATTTTTTCCCATCGAATTAATTTAGAAACCGAGTCATTAATGCAATCAATGAATTAAATAGACAGTTAATTATGCCTATAGATAATTAGAAGTATGGGATTTTCCAATTAAGAAGATACTTTATTGATTTGGATGACAGTTAATTAAGCATGCAGAGAAATAGATAGGTTGTTAATTATTTGTATAATTAATTAGGAAAGCATTTAATCACGCCGAATCATTTTGAAAGCGCTCGTGGGCAAGAACAATCAACAAGCTCTCAAGTACATGGGCCGAGCACTGTTTGCCAACATGCAGAATGGCCATCACACGCTCGTGACATGGGCGACCTAGCGTTCACCAAGATAAATATGACGAGCATGCTCTGCAGGATGTCCACACGTTGACGGTGATCGAAACATTCATGGGTGAGAACAACACGATACTACATTGACCAGGTGGTTCATGTTATAGTAGAAATGAAGAGTGTTCTAAGAATAAGAAGGAAAAAGAACTAAAGCGATCAAGTGGTCAATGGAGTTGGAGAAGGAAAGTGTGTTCCAAAAATAAAGCAAAATAAATAAATACAGAGTATTCTAGAAATAAGTAGGAATGAGAACTGAACCTGGCGAGGAAGGAGGAGGAAGAAGATGAGGCATCACTGACAAACACACTGATGTTGTCGTGGTACTGGTTGGCGCCAATGAAATGGATTGGCGAAGAGACTAGAAGTAGAAGATGTATGGAAGGATGAGGAAGAGAAGGATGATAGTTATCCCTTCTAGCAATAAATGATACGAGGGCTGGAGGTGGAGCTTATTGGTGAATGAGAATATGTTCAGGTTACCACTCCTCTCCCATGTCAATGTGCATTTGCAAAGTTGAATGGGCCTCTGAGAATGGTCTCTCTAATTATT
Source organism: Triticum dicoccoides (assembly GCF_002162155.2). Taxonomy (NCBI): domain Eukaryota; kingdom Viridiplantae; phylum Streptophyta; class Magnoliopsida; order Poales; family Poaceae; genus Triticum; species Triticum dicoccoides. Next base: position 637,900,883 of record NC_041391.1, read on the forward strand.
TGTTGTTTTGTGTCCACAGTATATGTTAGTTTAACCTACTCTATTATATTGTGAATATGAAAATTTTCATCCCTGTTGCAACGCACGCCGGGGGTGAGGTGGACGTCATCTGGTTTTAAACACTAGTAGAAAAAGGGCCTTTAGTCCCGGTTCTGGAACCGGGACTAAAGGGTCGTTACTAAAGCCTCCCCCTTTAGTCCCGGTTCTTACACGAACCGGGACTAAAGGCCGTCCACGTGGCCGCTGCCTAGAGGTCCACCTTTAGTTCAGGTTGGTAACGCCAACCGGTACTAAAGGAAATTTTATGATTCTTTATGAATTTTTTTTTGAATTTTTTTCTTGATTTTCAAATTTCTGAATTATTTTAATCTCTAATCTCTAATCACCTCTCCCTCATCGCTGCTCAATTTAACCTCTAATCTCTAATCACCCCTCATCATTCTAAATCATCTAACTTCCAAGACGGTCACCCATCCTCTCACTATTCCAGCCTGAGCACGCTTAACTTTCAGGTTCTATTCTCCCTCGTTTCCAAGTCTGCACTTATTGTTTTCCTCACAATAGTAAGATGTCAATCCTATTAACCCATCAGGAATTTTGCTTGAGCATGAAGTCGCACATTTCACTGTTTGAGTTTGAAACTATTGTTCTAAAAAATAATAATTATTTAGTAACACTAATATTTCTTGAATAAGTAGTTTGACCACAGTTTGACCATAGTTTGACCATAGTTTGACCATAGTTTGACCACAGTTTGACCAGATTTAACCAAAATTCAAAAAAACTGAAATAATTATTTAGTAACACTAATATTTATTGAATAAGTAGTTTGACCATTGTTTGACCACAGTTTGACCACAGTTTGTCCACAGTTTGACCAGATTTGACCACAATTCAAAAAACTGAAATAATTATTTAGTAACACTAATATTCTTGAATAATTATTTAGTGACACTAATACTTATTGAATAAGTAGTTTGACCATAGTTTGACCAGATTTAACAAAAACTAAAAAAAATAAAAAAACTGAAATTTGAGCATAACTTTTTTTCCTTTTAGAATTTGAGGATTCTAAAAATTTGCAAACAGGCCATAGGCCATCAAAATCGGATGCGGATTTTCGTTCTGAACATTTTGATATATTATACATTTTTTTCTGACATAGTATGCAAAAGTTATAACTGTTTTACATTTTCCCTACACTTTTTGCAAAACATATCCAAATTTAAGTTTTTAATTTTTCCTAACTAGTAGATGTAGTAACATAAGTACATCTCGAAGGATTTTAATTTTTGAAGTTTTTATCATTTTCTTTTGCTTTTTACAAAACTGAAAAGGCGA
>NC_041391.1:637902624-637918974 GCF_002162155.2 Triticum dicoccoides
GTGCCACGAACCGGTACTAATGCCTCAAATCTCATTAGTACCGGTTCGTGGCATGAACCGGCACTAAAGGTTAGACCCATTGGTCTCGGTTCGTCCCACCAACCGGCACCAATGGTAGTGGGCAAGGAGCGAGGCCCATTGGTCCCGGTTCGTCTCACCAACCGGGACCAAAAGGTCCAGACGAACCGGGACCAATGGCCCACGTGGCCCGGCCGGCCCCCGGGGCTCATGAACCGGGTCCAATGCCACCATGGGTCCCGGTTCTGGACTGAACCGGGACTAATGGGCTGACCCGGCCTGGACCTTTGCCCCCTTTTCTACTAGTGAAAGGAGGAGACTCCATCGAGAAATGTCCCGCTACAGCTGGAAACCGAGCGGAAAGGGGAGGGCCGGACAGGAAAAAGGAAGGGTGTGCTGTGGGGTGTTTTTTTTGTGTCGGGCCCGCATATTGGAGACAACATGACAGATAGTCGTTCTAAAAAAACCATGATGGATAGTCCGGACAACCACATTTCTTCTGCACATATGGTCTAGATATGGGGGAGCCCGGACTGTCCAGACAATTGGATTTTGGGGAGCCTACTAAGCGCTCTTTGATGTCTGAACACGTCCAAACGTATGAGGGAGAAATAAGCTTTAAGCTTAGAGACGACCTTAACCATTTGTTTGATAATTTGTATATGCATTATAACCCGGAGCACTTTCATGTGTACGTATATGAAAATTTCATTTTCTCATCTTTCTTTCTATTTTCACAAGAAACTTTTTATTCTCTAATCTGTTTTATAAGTTTACAAGTTTACGTTCACATTTTCATTTTCCCCCTCAACATAATGGGAGATTTCCACCCCGTTTTTATCCCTATAAGCATGCGGCGGTAAAGAAACCTCTTGGAGCATAAATAAAATCACAACTAAATCAAAAAATTAATTGCTAGTATGACTATTATTGTGCATAGGCTTCCAATTTTTGCAACACAATAAGGTATGCTGTTTGGGAAGAATGGGATGACAAGGAACACAGATGATGGAAGGATTAAGGTTTTTTTAGTGGTAAATTGAGTTGAGCCAAAAGTGTATCTGGATTGAACTTCTGGTGCAGCGCTTGGGCGAATGGCGGCACTTCTTCTTCGAGTTTGTCTTCTTGACTCCGATCCTCCTTGCGTCCGTCCATCTGGATTTAGTCGACAAATTTCCGACATAGATTCCTGCTGTCTTCGACGAGGTTAGTGCCTCTCGTCATGCGTGCATAACAACGAGATTTGGTGTCAATTGCTTTAGATTTATTCAACGGTTCAATAGCGATGGCCGTAACTTCAAGACGCTGGTCCTTAGGGACATGCGCACAAAGACTTTTCGGTTGCCATCGACAAGTTCAAGCCGGTTTTAGTAGGGCAGGGGGACAACATTGCATCGACGGCTCGTTTGGCGGCGATAGTGGTCGTTTGGTTTAGAGACTATGATGTAATTTTTATTATGTTTAATATGCTTTGTACTTCTAATGACCTTTTGTACGTAATATATCTAGATATTAAAAAAAGAGTAGATTGCCCTATGAAGACAAAAAGAAAAGAGAGAGTGAAAACTCCCACATGTGTGGATGCGGAATTTCATTTTGTCTACCTGAGAACACGTTCCGTTTTCATTTCTTCCATTCCCATTAGGAACTTTCTATTTCCTCCTTTTCGTAAGTTTCTATTTCAGATTCCGTATTTGCACTTTGTTTCCACATTATTTGTCAACACAATAGGAAGATTCCGCTCCATTTTGATCCTTGTACGCATGGTGGCGCGCGCGTGGGATAGACACCTTGTCAACCCCTAACCTAGCAACGCGTCCTGTGCCTGCACCTGCACCTGCAGCCCGGTGAGCGCACGCAACGCAACCCCGACTTGCAGGATCAGACCAGATAACCGCCCTCCTTTGTACACGTACATGCTTCCCCTGTGGCCAGCGATCGCGCATGGGACAACGGAGGTATGGAACGTACGTTCGTACTTCTCGTCTGACCTCCAGCGTACGTAACGGCCTCTTCAACATCTACGTAACGCCCATAATCTTGGTCGTTTCTCGTACACATCCTGATCTGCACAGTTATCTCATGCCATGCATGGCATATGCCAAAGTTAAGCTTACCATTATCTCATGCCATATGCCAAAGCCAAAGTAATGGCAATTATTTCATGCCATATATGCTAATAAGGAAAGCCTGCAATCATTTCATGCCACGCATGCCACATGCCAAAGTAAGCTTGTTCATCTAGACGATCGTATCCGAGGATCACCATGCCCCGGTCGGCCTAGAGCGCGTACGCAACGCAACGCAACGCAAGCGTCGGCACGTCACACCATGCCGGTCGATCGCCCGGCCTGCACCCTGCCCGTTTCGTGTCGCCGCGGGAGCCCTGGCCTATATAACGCGAGCTAGCACTCGTCTCCATGCACAACAAACCATCCGCAACAAAAGATATATTGCACCCTGCAGCTGATCACCTGCGCGACGTAGCCACAGCAGCTCTAGTTTCGCATATATACACACATACATACATACATACATACGTAGGCATGGGCACCAGCAACGCCCGGCGGCTGATGGTCCTGTCGTGCCTGGCCGTCCTGGCCCTCGCGGCCGGGGCGCGCCGGCCGAGCGTCCACCACGCCGCCGCACCAAGCGCTGCGGCGCCGGCTCCCAGCAATGGGGGAGTAGCAGAGGGGAAGGTCCGCGGGTTCGCGAGGGCGGACGGGGCGCGGTTCACGGTGGGCGGCCGGCCGTTCTACCCGAACGGCTTCAACGCGTACTGGCTCATGTACATGGCGTCCAACCCCGGCGACCGGAGCAAGGTGCTCGCCACGCTGGACCAGGCGTCCCGCATCGGCGCGACGGTCATCAGGACCTGGGCCTTCAACGACGGCGGCAGCAACCGGCCGCTGCAGATTACCCCCGGCGTCTACAGCGAGGACGTGTTCCTGGTACGTTGAACGGAGAAGCTAGGCGCTAGAGTAAATCTTTCGAACATCTTTTTTTTGTACGGGTACTCTTTATTAGAGCATAGTAATTACACGCCAAAGATAGCTATACGTTACTTGAATTTTATGGGTTTGTCGTGCTGATGCGAGAGCGTTTCCGTCGCAGTAAAGTTATAGTACTACACGGTAGGTTAAAAAAAAGTTATAGTGCGAATCAACATGTGGTTGAGTTGGTTAGGTGGACAGTGGTATCTTTAACCCACCAGGGTTCAAATCCTGGTGCTCGCATTATTCCTGGATTTATTTTAGGATTTCCGGCGATGCGCTTTCAGTGGGAGGAGACGTTCCCGTCGACGACGAGGCGCCTACGGTGACTTCGTAAATCTCAAGATGATATGCCGGCTCAGTCTCTCGGAGGTGCTCATAGGGGTAGGGTGTGCGTGTGTGCGTTCATAGGGATGAGTGTATGCGCGTATATATGAGCGCTTGTGTCTGTACTGATGCTAAAAAACACTCAAAAAAAAGTTATAGTTCAACGGTTGGATAGATGGACACGCTAATATATCTTCTTAACTAATAACTGCATGTCCCCTCAAAAAAAAACTAATAACTGCATGTTGTCAAAAAAATAACCACATCATTTCCTTTTTTTGTGTGAAATAACCACATCATTTCCCTTTTTTTTGGAGGGAAATAACCACATCATTTCCTTTTTTTTGAGGGAAATAACCACATCATTTCAAAATACAAAAATAAGCACATGTTTTTTTTGGAAAGGAATAATCACATGTAATTAACGGGTACTGCTAATTAATCTTTTCTCTCACGATTAATTTCCATTAAAAAGTTTCGATTGTGTACCACCCCTGGGGTAAAAGTTTCCTCTTTTTTGTGCGGGGTGGGGTAAAAAGTTTCCAAACATATATGATGGATCAATTTAATTACACTAGCACTAAAAGTGGGCTGTAAAAGTTTCCTAAAACTGCACCAATTCATGATGAACATTTTTTTTTGCGGGGGAATTCATGATGAACATTAGTAACGTACACATATATAGAAGGAAAAAAAGAGCATATCTGTTTTGATTAACCCTTTATATATTTTTGTCTTGATATATTAATTCAGGGACTAGACTTCGTGATCGCCGAAGCGAAGAAGCGAGGTCTCTACTTGATCCTGAGCCTGGCGAACAACTGGGGTGACTTTGGCGGGAGGAGACAGTACGTGCAGTGGGCTAAGGACCAGGGCCACAACTTGGGCTCCGACGACGACTTCTTCACGGACCGCCACACCCAGCGCTTCTACATGAACCACATCAAGGTCCGTCCCGTCCTCCCACGGACACGTCACACGTGTATGACTAATCGCGTGCAGTCACCTAGAATAAACTAATCGCGTGCACTGCATGTTCCACTGCCGTCACGTTAAGCTCGATCATCGTTGGCATCTTGTGTACGTGCAGATGCACCGTATACTCTTCCGTACACGTTTTTTCTTGGATATGCACCGTATATACTTTGTGTCGTTAACTCGCGCGTACCTATGTGGAGAGCAGAGGGTCCTCACGAGAGTCAACAACTTCACGGGTGTGGCGTACAAGGACGAGCCCAGCATCTTTGCATGGGAGCTGATGAACGAGCCCCGCGTCCCCAGCGACCTCTCCGGGAAGACCATGCAGGCCTGGGTGGCGCTCATGTCCTCCTACGTCAAGTCCGTCGACGGTAAGCACATGGTGGAGATCGGCCTCGAGGGCTTCTACGGGGACTCGGCGCCGCAGCGCAAGCGGTTCAACCCCGGTGGGAATTACAGCGCGGGCACCGACTTCATCGGAAACAACCGCATCTCCACCGTCGACTTCGCCACCATCCACTCCTACCCCGACCAATGGTAACCACAGAGAAACGACGCACGAGGTTTTCCCATTAATTTCTCCCGATCGATGGATTTGTGCTGACCGTGTGCGTGTGGCTTGTGTGTGTCAGGGTGCCGGGGTCGACAAGCGAGCAGCAGGTGGAGTTCATGAAGAAATGGATGGCGTCGCACACCGAGGACGCGGCGGCGGCGCTGAGGAAGCCGCTGCTGGTGGCGGAGTTCGGATGGAAGTCCAGCGGCAACGCGGTGGCGGCGCGCGACGACTACTTCCGCATGGTGTACGACGCCATCTACGCGTCGGTGAAGGGGGGCGGGCCGTGCGCCGGGGGCCTCTTCTGGCAGGTCATGGCGCCCGGGATGGAGAGCTGGACCGACGGCTACGAGGTCGTGCTTGAGCGTAGCCCCTCCACCACCGCCGTGGTCTCCCAGGAGTGCGCTAGGATCGGCGGAATCACGCCGTGAGTCTAGCTTGCGTGTATGCAGCCATGGGTGTGCATTCCGCCGCGCGCGCGCGCGCGTGCGTTGGGGAAGCAGCCCTGCAGGGAAGCACGGACTCACGAGCCGTGTTAGGATAGTTGCAATCGGCTAATTATTACGTCAAGATTGCTCACAAATAAGGCTCACACATGTAGTACGTGGCATACCAGGAAATGGAGGCCCCCATTGTAACATACTAATAAAGATTTACCCGCAAAAAAATACTAATAAATATTTTTTAAAGGACCCATAGGTTTCATCTTTAACTTTCTCCCCATCACCCCTTCGTCCAACTTCCCTCGATTTCCCATCCCGTTCTAGCTAAATCAATCTTTGTTAACTCAATAGATATGAATAAACTTCTGATACATAGACAAATAAATATCCATCAATATCTGATCTTTGGTAACCCCATAAAACAGATCAATCACGGGCACATAACAATTTTGCCTGTTTAGGGAATGATAGAAACACTATTTTGTTTTGTCTATTTGTTTTGCATCAAGATTTGCTTCGTATGGTCGTCTTATTGTGCTAAAAAAATGTTTGATCCACATAGCAATGCATGGACACATACCTAGTGTATTAAAAAGGTTCGACGGTGGTAAAAACACACTCCAAACATAATAAAAATTGAGGACAAGTTTGTTTTTCATCCTTGAACTCGCTTCAAAGTTTAAAAATCATCCCTCAACTTCAAAACCAGCAAAACTCAGTCCCTCGACTAATGAAACCAGATAATCTTCGTCCTATATAACGGTTTAGGCGGTCTGAGTAAGACGTGGACCCGGTTATTGACTAAATACGAGACACATGGCCTGGTTCTGACCACCACGTCAGTTAAGTGACCGAAGGACCCTCACGCCTCTATATGTCCCGCACACTCCCTTCCCCTTTCCGACGAACCCTAAACCTAGAGCTAGCAGCGGTGACGGTGATTCACTCATGGGTTGTAGCGGCGGCCACTGAGGCGTGGCTACGACAAAGGTGGCGACGTATCCTAGTGGCGATTTAGGCGCGGTGGTGGATGGTTGTTGCATAGCCGGCCAGGGCAACTACGCCCTTCCCACGAGTGAGCAACAACGACCTTGATTCCAGAGATATTTTAGCCTATAGTCATTGCAATCTTCCATTAAGGAGTAAGGAAAGTCCACACATTCAGTGTTTGTCTCTCTTGTATGAATATAGGGTAGTCACATGGATCGTGGAGAGGTGTTGTTCATTACATTTCATTTTGATGGCCATATGATGGTTTGAATTCAAATTTCTCAAATTTGGAAAGTTTGAATAGTTGAGATAATGGCTCTACAGGATTATATAGGTCAATACGAGCATGTAGGAAAAATCACTCGATTTGGATTTATGGATCGCAAGATATCAACAAAACAAAATTGATATGAAGTGACGAAAATCCTACCATAGTAGCGATTTGGGCAACGCTATGGCAGCGGCAGTGAGGATAACATGTGTCAGCACATGAATCGATGATACTTGTTCTTGATAAGTGAATCTACTGGGATCGCTAGATCTACGATGAACGTATGACAAAGCGTACCCCTTCGTGTTTTAATCTGAATAGCAAGAAATAGATCAGGCGGCCAGGATTTGCTCACCGGAGAACAGGGGCTGGTGGTTGCCGGACTTGGAGGAGGAGACCTTGGGGCGGCTCGAACTTTGAAGCTGGCGATGTCTACGGCGGTTGGAGGGACTCATAGAAGATGGGAGAAGGTGTGGCGGTGTATGGTGAATTCAAACGCGTCTGTGGGGACCAGGGCTTGCTCCAACGACAGTACCGTGCGGCCGGAGCGGCAATGGCGTCGTCAAACTTCTACTGATGTTGCTATACTTGATACCGGTGGGTCCTGCGTCGAAAAAATATACTCAGGCAATGGATCTTGTCAAGGAAAGAAGGAAAGTACAGGATAGGAGGTTCGGGGACTCCTATTAGAGGACGTTTCGGGATGGAAAACTTTGGGAAGATGGCGATTTTGCAAAATAAATAAATCAGCAGAGCTAGATGAGGAGATTATTTATATGGAATACGTCGTTCTCGAGGAGCCAAGTTCGATCGATCGATCCGATTGAAGTTGTTCGGTAGCTACCATGTTTGGGAAGAACATGGCGCGCTGCGGGAAAGATGACGGGTGGCCCAGTCTCGCGAGGCGCCTCCTATTTGGCTTGCAGGTCGCCCACGAGCGACCTGGCGTGCACCCCTCGAGTGCACTCGATCAGCGTATGGGCCGACCCATTTTTAGGTATATTTCCTCGCGCGGTTGATCAGCATATGCGGGAAAGATCACCGGGTTTTCTAGTTTTTTGTTCCGTTTTCCTTTGTATTTTCCCCTTTTTTCTTCTACGTTTCCTTTTTCTTCTTTTCTTTATTTTTTCTGTTTCTTTTTTTCTTTCTCCTTTTCGTGAACATTTTTCAAATATGTTAACATCTTTTCAAAATCGTGAACATTTTTTCAAATTTGTGAACATTTTTTGTTTTCCTTTTCCTTTTTTTCACCTTCCATTTTTCATTTATTTTCTGTTTTTTATTTTTATTTTTTAATTTGCAAACATCTTCTAAAAATCATGTACCTTTTCTTAATATTGTGAGCATGTTTCAAATTCAAGAATTATTTTTACAGAACTTATGCAACGACGATGCCCCCTGGGCGAAAGGAAAGGGGCCGCCATTCTTTTTCTTTCGTCAATCGTTTCGACCATTTCTCTCATCCCCTTTTGTTTCTATTTTCGGGTTGGTTCGTTTCCTCCTCCTATCTACGCAATTCTCTGTCTTCGTTCGGCTTGTACTCTCCGCAGTTGGCACACGCACGCGCACGCCATCATGCCTCCTTGGTACGGGACGAAGCCAAGCGAGACATACGATAGACGAAGGAAGCGCCCACCCAACAGGAGGGCTAAAACCTGTAGTTTTTAAGTTGCAAAGTCCATCTTCGAAGCTGGAGTGCTTTACCACTTTTTTAAGCAAGAATCACCATCTTGAGGGCCTTGCACGCTTAAGAACAAGCAATGGATGAGCGCTTTGTTGCTAAAGCTCTTGAACATTCTTCAAATTCACGACATTTTTTGAAATTGCATACATTCTTTGAACACGTGAACATTTTAAATTTTTTGGAACAGTTTTCAAAATTCAAGAAATTTTCTGTTTTTGATGAAATTTTATTGAGTTCATGAATACTTATTGAATCAGTGAACGTTAAGCGTGCGGACTCTACAGTCAATAACCAATAGCGGAACCTGGATGCCCATATTGGCTCCTACATATTCTACGAAGATCTTTATCGGTCGAACCTTTTGACAACATACGTAATTCTCTTTGTCCGTCGGTATGTTACTTGCGCAAGATTCGATTGTCGGTATCTTCATACCTAGTTCAATCTCGTTACCGGCAAGTCTCTTTACTCGTTCTGTAATACATCATCTTGCAACTAACTCCTTAGTCACTTTGCTTGCAAGGCTTCTTATGATGTGTATTACTGAGAGGTCCCGGAGATATTCTCTGATACTCGGAGTGACAAATCATAATCTCGATCTATGCCAACTCAACAAACACCTTTGGATATACCTATAGAGCATCTTTATGATCACCTAATTATGTTGTGACGTTTGATAGCACATAAGGTATTCCTGTGGTATCCAGGAGTTGCATAATCTCATAGTCGAAGGAATATGTATTTGACATAAAGAAAGCATAGCAATAAACTAAACGATCACACTACTAGGGAAAAGCCTAACAGTAACTGAATGATCAATATGCTAAGCTAACAGATGGGTCTTGTCCATCACATCATTCTCCTAACAATCTGACCTGCTTTTGAAAATTTTTTCACACTGTTGACCCTTTCGAGTGGCGCCGGGCAGCAAGGCGCCACACCCTACATTGCAGCGCCTGGCTCTTAGATGCCACACGCGAGGCCAGCGTGGCAGCCCAGGGCCAGGCGCGGCCCAACAGCCAGCCGTGCGGCGCCTAATGCATAGGCGCCACAATTGTAATGTGCAGTACCCGGCCCTTTGGCGTTGTACTGTCTATGTGTCACTTAGGCTGCCCCACCCCCCATACCCACCCCACACACCCCACCCCACCCACACCCTAAGCTAAGCGCCCCCTCTCTCCCCTTTCCCCCCTCTCAAATCCTTCTCAAATCTTGCAAATCCAGAGTATTTGTCCATGGATTTCGAAGCCAACCCCTCCCTTAAGGTAATCTCCTCTGATCCCCTTCCATTTGCTCAAATCTTGGTAGTTTGGGAAAACCCTAGTTTTGGCATGGATTTGGAAATTTGTGTTGAAACATCCACCCATCTAGGTCAGAATCCACCAATTTAGGTAAGAATAAAGGCAACTTTCCAGGTTTTGGGCCAGTTTTTTTAGGCCAGACACCTCGCTCTACCTAGTGTTGTTTAGGCCATTGGACTTGGGCTGCTGTTTTTCTCTCCCCCTTGCTTGGGCTGTGGGAGCAATGGTAAGGCAACTGTAGTCTATACTGGAATTTCCATACGATGTTATATCTACTCACGGGGTGGATGCACTTTATTCATAATCCGTACCGAAAGTTCTCATGATTGGTCCTTGTCTTTTTGGAACTTGAACTTGTGTGGCAGCATGGTCTATGGATGCAACAATGGTAGGTATATTTCGGAACCCTTCCGGAGACCAAGTACTATTAACCCATATATCAATCTTTACCTCCGGACCTTTCCGGAGCTCCTCGTCATGTTCGTGATCTCATTCGGGACTTCGAACAACATTCGGTCACCAACATACATAACTCACATAATACTATATCGTCAACAAACGTTAAGCGCGCGGACCCTACTGGTTCGAGAACTATGTAGACATGACCGAGACACCTCTCCGATTAATAACCAATAGCGGAGTCTGGATGCCCATATTGCCTCCTACATATTCTACGAAGATCTTTATCGGTCGAGCCTTATGACAACATACGTAATTCCCTTTGTCCGTTGGTATGTTACTTGCCCGATATTCGATCGTCGGTATCTCCATACCTAGTTCAATCTCGTTACCGGCAAGCCTCTTTACTCATTCCGAAATACATCATCTTGCAACTTACTCCTTAGTCACTTGCTTGCAAGGCTTCTTATGATGTGTATTACCGAGAGGTCCCAGAGATACCCCTCTGATACTCGGAGTGACAAATCCTAATCTCGATCTATGCCAACTCAACAAACACCTTTGGAGATACCTGTAGAGAATCTTTATGATCACTTAGTTATGTTGTGACGTTTGATAACACACAAGGTGTTGGGGAACATAGTAATTTCAAAAAATTTCCTACGCACACGCAAGATCATGGTGATGGCATAGCAACGAGAGAGGAGAGTGTTGTCCACGTACCCTCGTAGACCGTAAGCGGAAGCGTTATGACAACGCGGTTGATGTAGTCGTACGTCTTCACGATTCGACCGATCCAAGCACCGAACGTACGGCACCTCCGTGTTCAGCACACGTTCAGCTCGATGACGTTCCCCGGGCTCCAATCCAGCAAAGCGTCGGGGATGCGTTCCGTCAGCTTCACCGTTTAACAAAAATACGTATCCGGTTTGCGATTTAAAATCGTCCGATCAGTGTCAAAGCTTGCATCGACGTAACCATTTACGACTAGCTCTTTGTCACCTCCATATACGAGAAACATATCCTTAGTCCTTTTCAGGTATTTCAGGATGTTCTTGACCGCTGTCCAGTGACCCACTCCTGGATTACTTTGGTACCTCCCTGCCAAACTAATAGCAAGGCACACATCTGGTCTGGTACACAACATTGCATACATGATAGAGCCTATGGCTGAAGCATAGGGAACTCCTTTCATTTTGTCTCTATCTTCTGCAGTGGTCGGGCATTGAGTCTGACTCAACTTTATACCTTGTAATACAGGCAAGAACCCTTTCTTCGCCTGATCCATATTGAACCTTTTCAACACTTTATCAAGATACATGCATTGTGAAAGTCCAATCAAGCGTCTTGATCTATCTCTATAGATCTTAATGCCCAATATGTAAGCAGCTTCACCGAGGTCTTTCATTGAAAAACTTTTATTCAAGTATCCTTTTATGCTATTCAGAATTCTATATCATTTCCAATCAACAATATGTCATCCACATATAATATTAGAAATGCTACAGAGCTCCCACTCACTTTCTTGTAAATACAGGCTTCTCCAAAAGTCTGTATAAAACCATATGCTTTGATCACACTATCAAAGCGTTTATTCCAACTCCGAGAGGCTTGCACCAGACCATAGATTGATCGCTGGAGCTTGCACACTTTGTTAGCTCCCTTAGGATTGACAAAACCTTCCGGTTGCATCATATACAACTCTTCTTCCAGAAATCCATTCAGAAATGCAGTTTTGACATCCATCTGCCAAATTTCATAATCATAAAATGCGGCAATTGCTAACATGATTCAGACAGACTTAAGCATCGCTACGGGTGAGAAAGTCTCATCGTAGTCAACCCTTGAACTTGTCGAAAACCTTTCGCAACAAGTCGAGCTTTATAGACAGTTACATTACCGTCAGCGTCAGTCTTCTTCTTAAAGACCCATTTATTCTCAATGGCTTGCCGATCATCGGGCAAGTCAACCAAAGTCCATACTTTGTTTTCATACATGGATCCCATCTCAGATTTCATGGCTTCTAGCCATTTTGCGGAATCTGGGCTCATCATCGCTTCCTCATAGTTCGTAGGTTCATCATGGTCAAGTAACATGACTTCCAGAATAGGATTACCGTACCACTCTGGTGCAGATTTTATTCTGGTAGACCTACGAGGTTCAGTAGAAACTTGATCTGAAGTTTCATGATCAATATCATTATCTTCCTCACTAATTGGTGTAGATGTCATAGGAACTGATTTCTGTGATGAACTACTTTCCAATGAGGGAGCAGACATAGTTATCTCATCAAGTTCTACTTTCCTCCCACTCACTTCTTTCGAGAGAAACTCTTTTTCTAGAAAGGATCCATTCTTAGCAACGAATGTCTTGCCTTCAGATCTATGATAGAAGGTGTACCCAACAGTCTCTTTTGGGTATCCTATGAAGACAAATTTCTCCGATTTGGGTTCGAGCTTATCTGGTTGAAGTTTCTTCACATAAGCATCGCAGCCCCAAACTATAAGAAACGACAACTTTGGTTTCTTGCCAAACCATAGTTCATAAGGCGTCGTCTCAACAGATATTGATGGTGCCCTATTCAATGTGAATGCAGCCGTCTCTAAAGCATAACCCCAAAATGATAGCGGTAAATCAGTAAGAGACATCATAGATCGCACCATATCTAGTAAAGTACGATTACGACGTTCGGACACACCATTACGTTGTGGTGTTCCGGGTGGCGTGAGTTGCAAAACTATTCCGCATTGTTTCAAATGTAAACCAAACTCGCAACTTAAATATTCTCCTCCACGATCAGATCGTAGAAACTTAATTTTCTTGTTACGATGATTTTCCACTTCACTCTGAAATTCTTTGAACTTTTCAAATGTTTCAGACTTGTGTTTCATTAAGTAGATATACCCATATCTGCTCAAATCATCTGTGAAGGTGAGAAAATAACGATATCCGCCACGAGCTTCAATATTCATCGGTCCACATACATCTGTATGTATGATTTCCAACAAATCTGTTGCTCTCTCCATAGTATCGGAGAATGGTGTTTTAGTCATCTTGCCCATGAGGCACGGTTCGCAAGTACCAAGTGATTCATAATCAAGTGATTCCAAAAGTCCATCAGTATGGAGTTTCTTCATGCGCTTTACACCGATATGACCTAAACGGCAGTGCCACAAATAAGTTGCACTATCATTATCAACTCTGCATCTTTTGGCTTCAACATTATGAATATGTGTATCACTACTATCGAGATTCAATAAAAATAGACCACTCTTCAAGGGTGCATGACCATAAAAGATATTACTCATATAAATAGAACAACCATTATTCTCTGATTTAAATGAATAACCGTTTCGCATCAAACAAGATCCAGATATAATGTTCATGCTCAACGCTGGCACCAAATAACAATTATTCAGGTCTAAGACTAATCCCGAAGGTAGATGTAGAGGTAGCGTGCCGACCGCGATCACATCGACTTTGGAACCATTTCCCACGCGCATCGTCACCTCGTCCTTGGCCAGTGCTCGCTTATTCCGTAGTCCCTGTTTCGAGTTGCAAATATTAGCAACAGAACCAGTATCAAATACCCAGGTGCTACTACGAGCTCTAGTTAGGTACACATCAATAACATGTATATCACATATACCTTTGTTCACTTTGCCATCCTTCTTATCCGCCAAATACTTGGGGCAGTTCCGCTTCCAGTGACCAGTTTGCTTGCAGTAGAAGCACTCAGTTTCAGGCTTAGGTCCAGACTTGGGTTTCTTCTCTTGAGCAGCAACTTGCTTGCTGTTCTTCTTGAAGTTCCCCTTCTTCTTCCCTTTGCCCTTTTTCTTGAAACTAGTGGTCTTGTTGACCATCAATACTTGGGGAAGTTCCGCTTCCAGTGACCAGTTTGCTTGCAGTAGAAGCACTCAGTTTCAGGCTTAGGTCCAGACTTGGGTTTCTTCTCTTGACCATCAACTTGCTTGCTGTTCTTCTTGAAGTTCCCCTTCTTCTTCCCTTTGCCCTTTAGCATTGCGAAGAGCTCGGGAATTGTCTTGTTCATCCCTTGCATATTATAGTTCATCACGAAGCTCTTGTAGCTTGGTGGCAGTGATTGGAGAATTCTGTCAATGACGCTATCATCCGGAAGATTAACTCCCAGTTGAATCAAGTGATTATTATATCCAGACATTTTGAGTATATGCTCACTAACAGAACTATTCTCCTCCATCTTGCAGCTGTAGAACTTATTGGAGACTTCATATCTCTCAATCCGGGCATTTGCTTGAAATATTAACTTCAACTCCTGGAACATCTCATATGCTCCATGACATTCAAAACGTCGTTGAAGACCCGGTTCTAAGCCGTAAAGCATTGCACACTGAACTATAGAGTAGTCATCAGCTTTGCTCTGCCAGACATTCACAACATCTGGCGTTGCTCCTGCAGCAGGCCTGGCACCCAGCGGTGCTTCCAGGACGTAATTCTTCTGTGCAGCAATGAGGATAATCCTCAAGTTACGGACCCAGTCCGTGTAATTGCTACCATCATCTTTCAACTTTGCTTTCTCAAGGAACGCATTAAAATTCAACGGAACAACAACACGAGCCATCTATCTACAACAAACATAGACAAGCAAAATACTATCAGGTACTAAGTTCATGATAAATTTAAGTTCAATTAATCATATTACTTAAGAACTCCCACTTAGATAGATATCTCTCTAGTCATCTAAGTGATTACGTGATCCAAATCAACTAAACCATAACCGATCATCACGTGAGATGGAGTAGTTTTCAATGGTGAACATCACTATGTTGATCATATCTACTATATGATTCACGCTCGACCTTTCGGTCTCTGTGTTCCAAGGCCATATCTGCATATGCTAGGCTCGTCAAGTATAACCTGAATATTCTGCGTGTGCAAAACTGGCTTGCACCCATTGTAGATGGATGTAGAGCTTATCACACCCGATCATCACGTGGTGTCTGGGCACGACGAACTTTGTCAATGGTGCATATTCAGGGAGAAAACTTCTTGATAATTTTTAGTGAGAGATCATCTTAAAATGCTACCGTCAATCAAAGCAAGATAAGATGCATAAAGGATAAACATCACATGCAATCAATATAAGTGATATGATATGGCCATCATCATCTTGTGCTTGTGATCTCCATCTCCGAAGCACCGTCCTGATCACCATCGTCACCGGCGCGACACCTTGATCTCCATCGTAGCATCGTTGTCGTTTACGCCATCTATTGCTTCTACGATTATCGCTACCGCTTAGTGATAAAGTAAAGCAATTACAGGGCGTTTGCATTTCTTACAATAAAGCGACAACCATATGGCTCCTGCCAGTTGCCGATAACTTTGGTTACAAAACATGATCATCTCATACAATAAAATATAGCATCACGTCTTGACCATATTACATCACAACATGCCCTGCAAAAACAAGTTAGACATCCTCTACTTTGTTGTTGCAAGTTTTACGTGGCTGCTACGGGCTTAGCAAGAACCGTTCTTACCTACGCATCAAAACCACAACGATAGTTCGTCAAGTTAGTGCTGTTTTAACCTTCGCAAGGACCGGGCGTAGCCACACTCGATTTAGCTAAAATGAGAGAGATAGACACCCGCCAGCCACCTTTAAGCACGAGTGCTCGTAACGGTGAAACCAGTCTCGCGTAAGCGTACGCGTAATGTCGGTCCGGGCCGCTTCATCTCACAATACCACCGAACCAAAGTATGACATGCTGGTAAGCAGTATGACTTGTATCGCCCACAACTCACTTGTGTTCTACTCGTGCATATGACATCTACGCATAAAACCAGGCTCGGATGCCACTGTTGGGGAACATAGTAATTTCAAAAAATTTCCTACGCACACGCAAGATCATGGTGATGGCATAGCAACGAGAGAGGAAAGTGTTGTCCACGTACCCTCGTAGACCGTAAGCGGAAGCGTTATGACAATGCGGTTAATGTAGTCGTACGTCTTCACGATTCGAAAAAAACAAGCACCGAACGTACGGCACCTTCGTGTTCAGCACACGTTCAGCTCGATGACGTTCCCCGGGCTCCAATCCAGCAAAGCGTCGGGGATGAGTTCCGTCAGCACGACGGCGTGGTGACGATGATGATGTTCTACCGGCGCAGGGCTTCGCCTAAACTCCGCGACGATATGACCGAGGTGGAATATGGTGGAGGGGGGCACCACACACGGCTAAGGAACGATCCGTAGATCAACTTGTGTGTCCTAGGGTGCCCCCGCCCCCGTATATAAAGGAGCAAGGGGGGAGGCCGGCCGGCCCTTGTGGGCGCGCCAAGGAGGAGGAGTCCTCCTCCTAGTAGGAGTAGGACTCCCCCTTTCCTACTCCTACTAGGAGGGGAAAAGGA
>NC_041391.1:637919475-637928640 GCF_002162155.2 Triticum dicoccoides
TAGCACTCCGGTTTTCTCCGAAATCACCCGGAACACTTCCGGTGTCCGAATATAGTCGTCCAATATATCAATCTTTATGTCTCGACCATTTCGAGACTCCTCGTCATGTTCGTGATCACATCCGGGACTCCGAACAAACTTCAGTACATCAAAACTTATAAACTCATAATAAAACTGTCATCGTAACGTTAAGCGTGCGGACCCTACGGGTTCGAGAACTATGTAGACATGACCTAGAACTATTCTCGGTCAATAACCAATAGTGGAACCTGGATGTTCATATTGGTTCCTACATATTCTACGAAGATCTTTATCGGTCAAACCGCATAACAACATACGTTCTTCCCTTTGTCATCGGTATGTTACTTGCCCGAGATTCGATCGTCGGTATCCAATACCTAGTTCAATCTCGTTACCGGCAAGTCTCTTTACTCGTTCCGTAATACATCATTTCATAACTAACTCATTAGTTACAATGCTCGCAAGGCTTAAGTGATGAGTATTACCGAGAGTTGCACAATCTCATAGTTGTAGGAACTTTGTATAAGTCATGAAGAAAGCAATAGCAACATACTAAACGATCAAGTGCTAAGCTAACGGAATGGGTCAAGTCAATCACAACATTCTCCTAATGATGTGATCCCATTAATCAAATGACAACACATGTCTATGGTTAGGAAACATAACCATCTTTGATCAATGAGCTAGTCAAGTAGAGGCATACTAGTGACACTATGTTTGTCTATGTATTCACACATGTATCATGTTTCCGGTTAATACAATTCTAGCATGAATAATAAACATTTATCATGATATGAGGAAATAAATAATAACTTTATTATTGCCTCTAGGGCATATTTCCTTCACAAGGTATTCCTCCGGTATCCGGGAGTTGCGCATAATATCATAGCCGAAGGAATATGTATTTGACATAAAGAAAGCAATAACAATAAACTGAACGATCACACTACTAGGGAAAAGCCCAGCAGTAGCGCCGGTTTTTAGCCTACCAGTAGCGCGGGTCACAGCGCTACTACTACGGCGCTACAGCTAAAGGTTACCAGTAGCGTGGTTTCACCCGCGCTACTGCTATATCCACTTAGTAGTAGTGCTTCCTGGAAAGGGCGCTACTGTAATTACTAGTAGCGCTTCACGCAGCCCGCGCTACTACTATTATTTCGTATTCTATTTCTTTTTTATTTCATGTTGTATTCATACACCTTTATACAAGTTTTCATACAGTAGCAATTTAGAGATTGTTTTTACATTATAAGGAGTTATTACATCACTAGGTATAAGAAACGTGGACTAGTTTCAAGTGGATGGACATCCACTTGAAACTGATCCATGATTCTTTCACCCAATGATATAATAAATATCATCATCATCATCTATATCATTAACAACTTATCAGCATAATACATCATTGTCATATAATACCTCCTCATGATCATCATTTTCATCAATGAGACGTCATATAGCAAGTTGGTGACTAGTCATAATCACAACTCCTCCTCCTCATCATCAACTCTAACACACAGTACCACATAATAACACATTGTACCTAGGACCTACTTCTCTCTCATAGGACCTACTGCCTTCTCTTAGGTAAAATAGCATAAAACAAGATAGGCCCTGACTCTCCATTATGGAGAATGGAGATTATCCTGTCTCCAATTCTTGCCCTTCACACAATGTTGCTTCCAAGAAGCTCCCGACGATTGACCATACATTTTTTCCAATCTTTGGTTGTCATGTTTTCATCGGTTTTGAGAAATCCGATATGAACATGAGTGATTCGTAGGATGACCTGGCCGTATGTTCAAAACATCAAGGCGACCTTTCTGAAACATCAGATGAGTCACACAATCCTTCAAGATTTTCTGTTGAAAAACATAGTAATAACTTCATAGTTAGCAATGTAGTTTAGTTTTAGAAGAATTTATGCAAAAGATGCATGGATGTCATAATAGTAAACAAATCTTACCATGACATCTCCATGGATGTTATCATAGTTCAACACATGCACTAGTGGCACGTATTGACCATAATATGGAGGAGTTTGATAATAGATATTGTAATTCTCAAGATCAGTAATAAATGAGATCAAATGATTTTTCTCCTGATAAGTTAATTCTAAGCCATCGGTGTAGTAGGTTCTATCTACCATCTTCCGCACATTCTTTGAAGAATGAAAATAAGCTATCAATGGAAATAAGCTGTCAAATATTTTGAAATAGACAATATAAATTACTTAATAACTATGTTTGAGAAACTCACATAGCGGTAGAATTGGAAGCGTATCAACAAGGACCCAAATGTCCATATTGTCTTGGTCGATGTCAGGACCACCAATATCCATGGTGACAAGCATACCCTCATGAAAATCATACATCTTGTGTAACACCCCAAAATTTTGATTTGGATTTTTATTAAAATCTTTATTTGATTTAAGGAGGTTATTTGAATTTTTTTTGAGGGACTCTCCTTCTCAAAATCTTTTATGACAAATTTTTGAAAGGACCTTCTCAACCTTGATCTTTGGTTTTAAGGGTTTTTCATATTTGCGTTGGCTCAACACAAACTCTGTTGGAGGGTTTTGCAATTATTTCTATTAAAAAGAAATCCTATGGATTTTGGTTTTTATTCTCTCCCCATTCAAAATTTTTCTCTTGCCATGACCTAGGTTGAAAATTTTCTTCCAAACCACCTCCCTACATTGGGTCGAGTCAAATATCCAATCCCAGCAAGTTCAACCCATTTTTGATTTTTATTCCATTTATTTTATCCTCAAAACAATTCCTGTCATTTATTTTGGACCTAGGTGATTTACAAAGGAACCACGAGAACCCTTTTGAGTTTTGGTTCCAAACAAACTCCCCTGGCTAGTCCTTAGTACCCTCAACCTAGATCCATCAAGATCCACTCTTCCACAATTCAAAATTTTCAAATTTTGCTTGCTGCAAGTTTGGACCAGATTTACCATTTTTGGTGAAATACATTATTTTTCTTCTCGAAAAATTCTGAGATAAATCAGGCAGCCCCCAGGTGCATTGAGAGGTCACCTCACCAAAGATCAACTCCAGAGAGCTTTTCCACATGCCAAAAACATTTCATCAAACACCTGGCGTACATTGTTTTCTGGCAAGATTCAGAAAAGTTCAGTTTCAGTGTTCAGATTCAGTCGGCGGTGTCGTTTTCGTCAGAATCGTCGATAATCTCACCAGTAGCCACCTTGGATCGTTGCTCACTGCTCCTTCTTATCCAGTGCGCCGCATGATCGTTTGGACGGCCGCAGGTGTTGGTGGCGACGTGGCACCTCATCACCGGCGTCTTCTGCGGTGGCAGAGCCACCCATGGCGACTAGCAGGGACCAGCACCACCTTTCGGCGCCGTCCAGCACCGCCCAAGCCACCCGAAGCCTCCGTGTGGCTGCCCGCTTGCCTGTGCACGCTGCGGCACTGTCGCCGTGGCCTGAGCAGCGCAGAGCGTGCTCTCTGCAGCCGCCGAGCCCCGTGAGGCCGTTCCGTCAAGAGCGTGGAGTAGCGCCCAAGTTTTTCCAAGCTTAGCCCCGGGATGGAACCAATGAGCCTATCCGCAGCTGCCCCGACCCCTAAACCTCCCGTTCAGCCACTGCCTCGCCGTAATCACCGCCGGAGTAATCCCGATCACGGCAACCGCCTCGGGCCGGCTATAAAAGGGGGCCTCGAGCTCGATCTCGACCAGGCATCACCCCTCCACCTCACCAGAGCCACGCCTAGCTACTAGGGAGACCTCGGGGAGGCCTTCTTCCCCGACTCCGGCCGCCCCGATCCGCTTCGGGTTCCGGCACGATCCACTCCGGTGAGGGCACCTCCGCCTCCCAAACTGCATCAGCAACCCTCTAGTGCACCCGCACATCTAACCCAAGCTCCAATTTGAAGTTTGCAGCCCTCCTCGATGAGACCCATCACCACCCGAACCGCCGTCCGCCGGAGTAGAGGCCGCCGTCGACGTGGTGCTCGCCGACGACCAACTCGACCACCCATAGGTGCAGAAGGACCCAGTGAACCCGTAGGTACCCTCCGTTCCCCCTACCCTGCCGTGGATCGCCGCCGGCAACCACCGCGGCCCTCGGGCGCCGGTGGCTCTGTTTTGAAATTCAAACCTGACGGGTGGACCCCCTCGTCAGCTTTTTCTCTTTTTTTTGAACCATTTTCTGAAAACGCCTTTGGGCAGAATACGTTTTCCTTTGGGGTTGGCGTGTTTTTAATTGAAACGTTTTCTGTTTTTTTATAAACTACCCCCTGGAAACTTTCTGTTTCATTATAGATGAGTCCCTGGACCAAAACCTTAATAACTTTTAAACAAAAGGTGATTTTGAATTGATTCTTTTTCTGTCATCTTTATTTTTCTGTCTAGTTTTTTATCATGTTTTTTTGAAAAGTATTTGCAACACTTTTTGTGCCCACACGGTATTTACGTTAGTATGCGATTTCTTGTATACTGTAGATACCGACGGAGGTGACGGAACCGCGAACTTCGCCGACCTAGACTCCGACTACTCCGAACCAGGCAAGCATGTTTGAACCTTTGATATGATGAGTGTTTTGCATGTTTGCATTGAGTAGTTATTTCATGGCATGTTTATATAAGCATCAGTAAGTGTTATAATGCATGCAAAGCAACTACAAGTGAGCTCCGAAACTCGACGTATTATTTGATGGGAGATAACCTGATCATGTGGTGACATGAAAGGTGGTAAGATGGTATTGTTGAAGCATGCCAGTCTTATGCCAAACCGTTTGACTCCAGTGTTAACGTGGATCAAGTCACGTTACCGTCCGTCCCCTTTTTGTGTGCTACCACATGTTTTCTGCAAAGAATATGGTTTAGTAGGTTGCAAACCTCTTTCCTCGTACACACCAAATAGAGGGGCCGTGATGAGGGTTCCATGGCCCTAGATTAAAGCCAGTCATCTGGTCAGGGGGCATGGGTGTTTCTAGTTGGGACCGAGAGGGGGGCACCTCTTAGAGCGTGCGATATAAATTTGATCCCATGCTACTCGAGTTTGTGGCCTCCCCGTCTCAAAGTTTTTCTTGAATGTTGCCTAGGGTGATTCCTGGCATCGGGATGTGGAATGGGTGTGTACTAGTTAGATGAGTTTCCTCTGAAATACCGTAAACGGAACTACTCTGTTGTGACTACTGGAATCCGTTGGCTGTGGTTAAATAGTACAAACTCTGTAGAGTCAAAATCATTCGAATAACCGTATCTATGGTCAAGGACTATAATCAACTTATCTATGTCAGTCTCAGTGTCAGTTTCAGTGACAATCTCCGATGAACAAACATGAGTGGTAAACCCGGCTGAATGTTATTCCTGTGGATGGACTAACCTGTTTATTGTTACTGAGTATTGTCTTGGAATGATTTAATTTCATGAACAACTTGAGTTCGGATGATGAAATATAAGCCCTTTATGAGATGTCACTCAGACGTCCGACTGTGGCACTCTTGTTATTTACTTTCAATATAAGCCCTTTATGAGATGTCGCTCAGACGTCCGACTGTGGCACTCTTGTTATTTACTTTCAATATAAGCCCTTTATGAGATGTCGCTCAGACGTCCGACTGTGGCACTCTTGCTATTTACTTTCAATATAAGCCCTTTATGTGATGTCGCTCAGACATCCGACTGTGGCACTCTTGTTATTTACTTCTGATATAAGCCCTTTATGTGATGTCGCCCAGACGTCCGACTGTGGCACCCTTGTTATTTACTCTCATTATAAGCCCTTTCCGAGATGTCGCGTAGACGTCCGACTGTGGCACTGTCATTTACATTTCCATATAAGCCCTTTATGTGGTGTCGCTCAGACGCCCGACTGCGGCATGTTTATTTTTTTCCTTTCGAGGCGTCGCTTCAGACACCCGATCGGCCTTCAGTTATTTTTTTGGGATTTTGGGAGGACTACCGGCTGACTTCCCTTATATTTAACCTGCCGTGCAAATTTATTATTTGAGTGTGCATTTCTAATCTGCTCATGTGCATCATGTTTGCATTTTTTATATCTTATGTCCAAACTGTCTTGCGAGTACATTCAAAGTACTCACCTGGCTTGTTGATTTGGCCAGATGTTGACGAAGGCGATCTTATGGATGAAGAGTATGATAGTGAGTCCGACGCCTAGAGGAGTCCCAATCAGTTGCGTGCGATCCTGTAAATTGGTCACTTGTATCATATACGCTTCCGCTACCCAAATAAAATCATCGAGTCACACTCCAGCGCTCGATGAGCTGTAAGATTTAGGAGTCATGTCACCCACGTCACTGTGACATATCCACCACTGCTTTTACCACGAGTCAGTAGTTATGCCACCATACTCCTCGGGTCATATCCGCCCTTATGTATAATATTATTATGCTTGTAATAAATTGTCGAGCAGCCTCAGCTCAACCTTGTATAATAATTAGTACTTCTGGATTTCTGTATCAAGGATTTGTCTACCAGTAAGGAGTTTTTTCCTATACTGGTCTATATAAGGGTCGGTTTCTCAATAAGCGTTTTATTGGAAAACCGGTCGTGACATCTTGTAAAGTGCTTCCCAATTCGGGCAACCAAAATGGGTTACGCTCTCAGAATTGTATAGATTTACATCAAAATCCATATCATGATGGGTCCTTAGGTGAATTTTCTTTGTTTTCCTACTTTCATGATCTTCAAAATCCATCCTCTCCAAGACATAGCATCTTGCATGTCATGGGACAAGCTAGTTGAATTGTAAAAGACAAAAAATACACGTTGAAGTAGTAGAAGTCATGCTTAATTACGAAAAAACACTTAACATCATTGCGTACCGTTTCAACATCGAAGGTCTCCTAGAGCTTAATGCTGAAGCGCCGACCTTCGTCCAGGTGAGGCATGTCGCACAGACCCCGGTTCGTCGTTGCACCAGTCGCACTCCCCTGGGAGAATTTCATCGTCTGATAACGACATTTCCTATGTTCATAATTCAAAGATTGAACTTGTACAATTAAATATATGTACCACAAAAACTAAATTAGATCATTATTATTCATCACATGTTGACTGTCGGTCTGCCGAGTCTTTTCTTGAAAACTCTTAGCTCATGTGGTGTATACATTCGACCGTTCGTGATGATCGCTCCTCCTTTCGTCCCCGAGTGCATTACACCAAAATGTCTAGCACACGGGAATGAAGGAGAAGCGACCCCACGACAACAGTCGGGATTTTTCGTCCTCTCATATATGGTGGATACTCTCCCTCACTGATTCCTCTCTGACATTTGCGACCGTCGGTGATGGTCGTTACTCCTCCTTCCCCTAGTGCATAACAAAGGTCTAGCACAAGGAGAAGGAGAAATGACCCCCACGACAACAGTCGGGATTCTCCGTCCTCTCTTATATATGGTGGATACACTCCCTCACTGATTTTTCGACTGTCGGTGATGATCGTTATTCCTCCTTCCCCTAATGCATAACAAAGGTCTAGCACAAGGAGAAGAAGGCAAAACGACCCCCACGACAACAGTCAGGATTCTTCTTCTCTCATATATGGTGTAGACTTTCTCCCTCACTCATTTGTTGACTGTCATGTATGGAGCCTCGACAGATTTAAAGTCAACCCGAAATGTCATTTAATTATCTTTCTAGAAAATCCAGGCCACTCGATATTTCCTACATATTCTAGCACAAGTCATGCCAAAATTCATGGAAAAATCTGGCATGACCTTTGCTAAAAAAGGACATATCGAGCGCCTGAAATTTGCTGGAACGGAAATTAATCAACACTCCGACAGAACATAGGCCACTCGGAGGTGTTACCTGCAAACATAGCCGGCCACTTGGGAAAACACATATCCTATTTGAGCAACACAAGATATACATGTTTATATCTACATCATATGAGCATTCAAACTTGATGGTCATTGCATATCAATGGTTGAAAATATGAACAAAAACATTTCAAAATATCTTATAAGACTCGTATTGACACTGAGATTTGCCTGGTCTCACCTCAAGGTCGGGGGTGGGGTGGGGTGGGGGGTGACGGGGACGATGACGGGGATGATGGAGGGGCTCCTTGATTTCTGCAAAAATAAATACCCTATAAGCTATGAACTAATCAAATGCATGCGCCTTGCATAGTGCTCTCCAATTTGAGCTTTCAAAATAGGAGTAGTTCTCCAATTTGAGTATTCAATAAGAAAAACCAAATCGTAAAATAAATTAGTATTCAAATTAGCATGAATTCAATAAGCAAAACTAAATCATATCTTGTGTTCGTACATCGTCGAATATTATCACTAATACACTTTGAATAGTATCATACATATAACATCACTAATACAGCTAAAACCCTAGCGAACGACGTGTATCGGCGCGGGCGGTGGACACCCAAAGAGAAGGAACCATCACATGATCATAGCTCCAGTGAGATCCCTGAAGAACATGCCAGGTATTGGAGAACCTGCCCTCCAGCGCAACCATGTAGCGACGGTCATGCTCGTCCTCCTCGCTGACACGGTGACGTACCACCTCCGCGGGGTCCTCAAGCCTCCGCACCATCACTGGCCCACACGACCGCCACCAAAGAAGGTTCGGGTCAACAACGGGCTGGCTCCTCACCAAGCTACGCCCCACGGAAGGTAGCACCTCCCAGTACCAGCCCGACGAAGCCCAGTACCGGATATGGCCCCTCTGATCAAGCAGGTGTCCTCCGCCGAGTCGACGACGAGGATGCGGGATAGGCATCGTCGACGTTGATGTGAGAATAATTGCTTTAAGTAAACAAAATAACAACAAATGTGACATGTTCAAAATATGACATGTCCACTTCAAATTGAATCAACCTAGAATTCTGTTAAATACACCTAAAAATAAACTAGTTCTTTTATTTTTTTACTAAAAATAAACTAGTTCTATAGTAAAATTTTAATTAGATCATCAAATCTCATATACCTAATTTTTCTTACTAAAAATAAACTAGTTCTATTAATTCAACTAGTTCAACTAAGCACGTACTATAAATAAAAATAAACTAATTCTTACTAAAAATAAACTAGTTCAACTAGTTCTATTAATTTTCTTACTAATTCTATTAAACACTTACTAAAAAACAGTAAAAAATTTACATTATACAAGAACAGTAAAAAAGAATTTA
>NC_041391.1:637929261-637971943 GCF_002162155.2 Triticum dicoccoides
TGGAGGAGGAGGGCGGAGGGAGCGGTCGGTGGAGGAGGGAGGAGGGGGCGGCCGGTAGAGGAGGGAGGAGGGGGCGGTCGGAGGATGATGGAGGAGGGAAGGAGGGAGGAGGGACTACCTCAGTGGAGGAGGAACGGCAGCGGCGAGCGACGACAGTCGTCGGGGAACGGCGGCGGCGGCGGACGACGGGGGCGCGTGAAGGAAATATGACCTAGAGGCAATAATAAAGTTATTATTTATTTCCTTATATCATGATAAATGTTTATTATTCATGCTAGAATTGTATTAACCGGAAACATAATACATGTGCGAATACATAGACAAACATAGTGTCACTAGTATGCCTCTAATTGACTAGCTCGTTTATCAAAGATGGTTATGTTTCCTAGCCATGGATAAAAGAGTTGTCATTTGATTAACGGGATCACATCATTAGGAGAATGATGTGATTGACTTGACCCATTCCGTTAGCTTAGCACTTGATCGTTTAGTATGTTCCTATTGCTTTCTTCATGACTTATACATGTTCCTATGACTATGAAATTATGCAACTCCCGTTTACCGGAGGAACACTATGTGTGCTACCAAACGTCACAACATAACTGGGTGATTATAAAGGAGCTCTATAGGTGTCTCCGAAGGTACATGTTGGGTTGGCGTATTTCGAGATCAGGATTTGTCACTCCGATTGTCGGAGAGGTATCTCTGGGCCCTCTCGGTAATGCACATCACTATAAGCCTTGCAAGCAATGTAGCTAAAGAGTTAGTTACTGAATGATGCATTACGTAACGAGTAAAGAGACTTGCCGGTAACAAGATTGAACTAGGTATTGAGATACCGACGATCGAATCTCGGGCAAGTAACATACCGATGACAAAGGGAACAACGTATGTTGTTATGCGGTTTGACCGATAAAGATCTTCGTAGAATATGTGGGAGCCAATATGGGCATCCAGGTCCCGCTATTGGTTATTGACCGGAAACGTGTCTCGGTCATGTCTACATAGTTCTCGAACCCGTAGGGTCCGCACGCTTAACATTTGGTTGACGATATAGTATTATATGAGTTATGTATGTTGGTAACCGAATGTTGTTCGGAGTCCCGGATGAGATCATGGACATGAAGAGGAACTCCAGAATGGTCCGGAGATAAAGTTTGATATGTGGGATAATAATGTTTGATCTCCGGAAGGGTTCCGGAATTCACCGGAAGGGGTTCCGGGTACGAGAACACGTTATTTGGGCCAAAGGGGAAAGCCCACAAGGTTTTTGGAAAGCGCAAAAGGAAGTTTTGCGGAGTCCAGTGGCCAGACGCCAGGGTCCCTGGTGTGTGGGTCTAGACGCCGGGAACCCTGGCGTCTGGCCCTGGAGTCCGAGAAGGACCCTTGCCTTTCAGGTGAAACCGACTTTGTGGAGGCTTTTACTCCAAGTTTCGACCCCAAGGCTCAACATATAAATAGAGGGGCAGGCTAGCACCAAAGACACATCAAGAAATACCAAGCCGTGTGCCGGCAACCCTGTCCCCTCTAGTTTATCCTCCGTCATAGTTTCCGTAGTGCTTAGGTGAAGCCCCGCGGAGATTGTTCTTCACCAACACCGTCACCACGCCGTCGTGTTGCCGGAACTCATCTACTACTTCGCCCGTCTTGTTGGATCGAGAAGGCGAGGACGTCATCGAGGTGAACATCTGCAGAACTCGTAGGTGCCGTGCGTTCGGTACTTGGATCGGTCGGATCGTGAAGACGTACGACTACATCAACCGCGTTGATAAACGCTTTCGCTTAGCGATCTTCAAGGGTATGAAGATATACTCCCCCTCTCGTTGCTATGCATCACCATGATCTTGCATGTGCGTAGGAATCTTTTTGAAATTACTACGTTCCCCAACAGTGGCATCAGAGCCTAGATTTTATGCATTGATGTTATATGCACGAGTAGAACACAAGTGAGTTGTGGGCGATATAAGTCATACTGCTTACCAGCATGTCATACTTTGGTTCGGCAGTATTGTTGTATGAAGCGGCCCGGACCGACATTATGCGTACGCTTACGCGAGACTGGTTCTACTGACGTGCTTTGCACACAGGTGGCTGGCGGGTGTCAGTTTCTCCAACTTTAGTTGAACCGAGTGTGGCTACGCCCGGTCCTTGAGAAGGTTAAAACAACACTAACTTGACGAACTATCGTTGTGGTTTTGATGTGTAGGTAAGAACGGTTCTTGCTCAGCCCGTAGCATCCACGTAAAACTTGCAACAACAAAGTAGAGGACGTCTAACTTGTTTTTGCTGGGCATGTTGGGATGTGATATGGTCAAGACGTGATGAGATATAAGTCGTTGTATGAGCTGATCATGTTTTGTTGAAGTTATCGGCAACTGGCAGAAGCCCTATGGTTGTCTCTTTGTTGCATAAGATGCAAGTGCCAAATAATTGCTTTACTTTATCGCTATGCGATAGCAATAGTTGGCGAGACGACCATGTGACGACACATTGATATAGATCAAGATGATAAAGATCATGGTGTCATGCCGGTGACGATAGAGATCATGATAGTACTTTGGAGATGGAGATCAAAGGCGCAAGATGATCATGGCCATATCATGTCACATATTTTGATTGCATATGATGTTTATCTGTTATACATCTTATTTTGCTTAGTTTGGCGGTAGCATTTTAAGATGATCTCTCACTAATTATCAAGAAGTGTTCTCCCTGAGTATGCACCGTTGCGAAAGTTCTTCGTGCTGAGACACCACGTGATGATCGGGTGTGATAGGCTCTACGTTCAAATACAACGGGTGCAAAACAGTTGCACACGGGGAATACTCAGGTTAAACTTGACGAGCCTAGCATATACAGATATGGCCTCGAAACACGGAGATCGAAAGGTCGAACGTGAATCATATAGTAGATATGATCAACATAGTGATGTTCACCATTGAAAACTACTCCATCTCACGTGATGATCGGACATGGTTTAGTTGATTTGGATCACGTGATCACTTAGATGATTCGAGGGATGTCTATCTAAGTGGGAGTTCTTAAGTAATATGATTAATTGAACTTTAATTTATCATGAACATAGTCCTGGTAGTATTTTTGCAAATTATGTTGTAGATCAATAGCTTGCGTTGTTGCTCCCCTATGTTTTTGCTTCCCTATGTTTTTATATGTGTTCCTAGAGAAAACTAAGTTGAAAAATGTTAGTAGCAATGATGCGGACTTGGTCCGTGATTTGAGGTTTATCCTCATTGATGCACAGAAGAATTATGTCCTTGATGCACCGCTAGGTGACAGACCTATTGCAAGAGCAGATGCAGACATTGTGAATGTTTGGCTAGCTCAATATGATGACTACTTGATAGTTTTTGTGCACCATGCTTTATGGCTTAGAACCGGGACTACAAAAACATTTTTGAAATGTCATGGAACATATAAGATGTTTCAAGAGATGAAATTGGTATTTCAGTCTCATGCCCGTGTCAAGAGGTATGAGACCTCTGACAAATACTTCGCCTAAAAGATGGAGGAGAATTGCTCAACTAGTGAGCAAGTACTTAGATTGTCTGAGTACTACAATCACTTGAATCAAGTGGGAGTTAATCTTCCAGATAAGATAGTGATTGGCAGAGTTCTCTAGTCACCATCACCAAGTTACTGGGACTTCGTGATGAACTATAATGCAAGGGATGACGAAAACTATTCCCGAGCTCTTCGTGATGCTGAAATCAACGAAGGTAGAAATCAAGAAAAAACATCCAGTGTTGATGATTAAACAATATCACTAGTTTCAAGAAAAGCGCAAAGGAAAAGAAAGGTAACTTCAAGTAGAATGGCAAGCAAGTTGTCACTCCCGTGAAGAAGCCCAAAGCTGGACCAAATCCTGAAACTGAGTGCTTCTACTGCAAAGGAAATGGTCACTGGAAGCGAAAACACCCTGAATATTTGGTGGATAAGAAGGATGGCAAAGTGAACAAGGGTATATTTGATATACATGTTATTGATGTGTACTTTAGTGTTTATAGTAGCCCCTGAGTATTTGATACTTGTTCGGTTGCTAAATATTAGTAACTCGAAACAGGAGTTACAGAATAAACAAAGACTAGTTGAGGGTGAAGTGACGATGTGTGTTGGAAGTAGTTCCAAGATTGATATGATCATCATCACACTCTCCCTACACTTTCGAGATTAGTGTAGAACCTAAATAAATGTTATTTGGCGTTTGTGTTGAGCATGAATATGACTTGATCATGTTTATTGCAATACAGTTATTCATTTAAAGTCAGAGAATAATTGTTATTTTGTTTACATGAGTAAAGCCTTTGATGGTCATACACCCAATGAAAATAGTTTGTTGGATCTCGATCGTAGTGATACACATAATCATAATATTGATGCCAAAAGATGCAAAGTTGATAATGATAGTGCAACTTATTTGTGGCACTGCCGTTTGGGTCATATCGGTGTGAAGTGCATGAAGAAACTCCATGCTGATGGGTTTTTGGAATCACTTGATTATGAATCATTTGATGCTTGCGAACCGTGCCTTTTGCGCAAGATGACTAAAACTCCGTTCTTCGGAACAATGGAACGAGCTACTGATTTATTGGAAATAATACATACCGATGTATGCGATCCAATGAGTGTTGATGCTCGTGGTGAGTATCGTTATTTTCTGACCTTCACAGATGATTTGAGCAGATATGGGTATATCTACTTAATGAAACACAAGTCTGAAACATTTGAAAAGTTCAAAGAATTTCAGAGTGAAGTGGAGAATCATCGTAACAAGAAAATAAAGTTTCTATGATCTGATCGTGGAGGAGAATATTTGAGTTATGAGTTTGGCCTTCATATAAAACAATGTGCAATAGTTTCATAGCTCACGCCACATGGAACACCACAGCATAGTGGTGTGTCCGAACGTCATAACCGCACTTTATTGGATATGGTGCGATCTATGATGTATCTTACCGATTTACCACTATCGTTTTGGGGTTATGTATTAGAGACAGTTGCATTCACTTTAAATAGGGCACCATCAAAATCCGTTTGAGATGACGCCTTATGAACTGTGGTTTGGCAAGAAACCAAAGTTGTCGTTTCTTAAATTTTGGGGCTGCGATGCTTATGTGAAAAAGTTTCAACCTGATAAGCTCAAACCCAAATCGGAGAAGTGCGTCTTCATAGAATACCCAAAGGTAACTATTGGGTACACCTTCTATCACATATTCGAAGGCAAGTTATTCGTTGCTAAGATGGATCCTTTCTAGAGAAGAAGTTTCTCTCGAAAGAAGTGAGTGGGAGGAAAGTAGAACTTGATGAGGTAATTGTACCTTCTCCCTTATTGGAAAGTAGTTCATCATAGAAATCAGTTCCAGTGATTCCTACACCAATTAGTGAGGAAGTTAATGATGATGATCATGAAACTTCAGATCAAGTTGCTACCAAACCTCGTAGGTCTTCCAGAGTAAGATCCGCACCAGAGTGGTACAATAATCATGTTCTGGAAGTCATGTTACTAGACCATGATGAACCTACAAACTATGAGGAAGCGATGATGAGCCCAGATTCCGCGAAATGGCTTGAGGACATAAAATCTGAGATATGATCCATGTATGAGAACAAAGTATGGACTTTGATTGACTTGCTCGATGATCAGCAAGCCATGTTAAATAAATGGATCTTCAAGAGGAAGACGGACTCTGATAGTAGTGTTACTATCTACTAAGCTTGACTTGTTGCGAAAGGTTTTCGACAAGTTCAAGGTGTTGAATACGATGAGGTTTTCTCACTCGTATCGATGCTTAAGTCTGTTCGAATCATGTTAGCAATTGCCACATTTTATGAAATCTGGCAAATGGATGTCAAAACTGCATTCCTTAATGGATTTTTTAAAGAAGAGTTGTATATGATGCAACCAGAAGGTTTTGTCAATCCTAAAGGTGCTAACAAACTGTGCAAGCTCCAGTGATCTATCAATGGACTGGTACAAGCATCTCAGAGTTGGAATATATGCTTTGATGAGTTGATCAAAGCATATGGTTTTATACAGACTTTTGGAAAGGCCTTTATTTACAGGAAAGTGAGTGGGAGTGCTACAGCTTTTCTGATAAGAATATGTGAATATTTTTTATCAGAAATAATGTAGAATTTTCTGGAAAGCATAAAGGAGTATTTGAAAGAAGTTTTTCAAAGGAAGGCCTCGGTGAAGCTGCTTACACATTGAGCATCGAGATCTATAGAGATAGATCAAGACGCTTGATAATTTTTTTTCAGTGAGTACATACCTTGATAAGATTTTGAAGTAGTTCAAAATGGAACAGTGAAAGAAGGAGTTCTTGCCTGTGTTGCAAGGTGTGAAATTGAGTAAGACTCAAATCCCGACCACGGCAGAAAATAGAAAGAGAATGAAAAATCATTCCCTAAGCCTCAGTCATAGGTTCTATAAAGTATGCTATGCTGTGTACCAGACCTATTGTATACCTTGCTTTGAGTTTGGCAAAGGAATAAAATTTTGATCTAATAGTAGATCATTGGACATCGGTCAAGAATATCCTTAATGAGGAGTAAGGAGATGTTTCTCGATCATGGAGGTGATAAAAGAGTTCGTCGTAAAAGTTACATCAGTGCAAACTTTTACACTGATCCAGATGACTCTAAGTCTCAATCTGGATACATATTGAAAGTGGGAGAAATGAGCTAGAGTAGCTCCATGCAGAGCATTGTAGACATAGAATATTTGCAAAATACATACGGCTCTGAATGTGACAGACCCGTTGACTAAACTTCTCTCACGAGCAAAACATGATCACACCTTAGTACTCTTTTGGGTGTTAATCATATAGCAATGTGAACTAGATTATTGACTCTAGTAAACCCTTTGGGTGTTGATCACATGACGATGTGAACTATGGGTATTAATCACATACAGATGTGAATATTGGTGTTGAATCACATGCTGATGTGAACTAGATTATTGACTCTAGTGCAAGTGGGAGACTGAAGGAAATATGCCCTAGAGGCAATAATAAATTTATTATTTATTTCCTTATATCATGATAAATGTTTATTTTTCATGCTAGAATTGTATTAACCGGAAACATAATACATGTGTGAATACATAGACAAACATAGTGTCACTAGTATGCCTCTACTTGACTAGCTCGTTTATCGAAGATGGTTATGTTTCCTAGCCATGGACAAAAGAGTTGTCATTTGATTAACGGGATCACATCATTAGGATGTGATTGACTTGACCCATTCCGTTAGCTTAGAACTTGATCGTTTAGTATGTTGCTATTGCTTTCTTCATGACTTATACATGTTCCTATGACTATGAGATTATGCAACTCCCGTTTACCGGAGGAACACTTTGTGTGCTACCAAACGTCACAACATAACTGGGTGATTATAAGGGAGCTCTACAGGTGTCTCTTAAGGTACATGTTGGGTTGGCGTGTTTCGAGATTAGGATTTGTCACTCCGATTGTCGGAGAGGTATCTCTGGGCCCTCTCGGTAATGCACATCACTATAAGCCTTGCAAGCAATGTAGCTAAAGAGTTAGTTACGGAATGATGCATTACGTAACGAGTAAAGAGACTTGCCGGTAACAAGATTGAACTAGGTATTGAGATACCGACGATCGAATCTCGGGCAAGTAACATACCGATGACAAAGGGAACAACGTATGTTGTTATGCGGTTTGACCGATAAAGATCTTCGTAGAATATGTGGGAGACAATATGGGCATCCAGGTCCCGCTATTGGTTATTGACCGGAAACGTGTCTCGGTCATGTCTACATAGTTCTCGAACCCGCTGGGTCCGCACGCTTAACATTTCGTTGACGATATAGTATTATATGAGTTATGTATGTTGGTAACCGAATGTTGTTCGGAGTCCCGGATGAGATCATGGACATGACGAGGAACTCCGGAATGGTCCGGAGATAAAGTTTGATATATGGGATAATAGTGTTTGATCTCCGAAAGGGTTCCGGAATTCACCGGAAGGGGTTCCGGATGTTTCCCGAAATGTTTGGGTACGAGAACACGTTATTTGGGCCAAAGGGGAAAGCCCACAATGTTTTTGTAAAGCGCCAAAGGAAGTTTTGCGGAGTCCAGGGGCCAGACGCTAGGGTCCCTGGCGTCTGGGTCCTGACACCGGGAACCCTGGCGTCTGGCCCTGGAGTCCGAGAAGGACTCTTGCCTTTCGGGTGAAACCGACTTTGTGGAGGCTTTTACTCCAAGTTTCGACCCCAAGGCTCAACATATAAATAGAGGGACAGGGCTAGCACCAAAGACACATCAAGAAACACCAAGACGTGTGCTGGCAACCCCGTCCCCTCTAGTTTATCCTCTGTTATAGTTTCCTTAGTGCTTAGGCGAAGCCCTACGGAGATTGTTCTTCACGAACACCGTCACCACGCCGTCGTGCTGCCAGAACTCATCTACTACTTCACGCGTCTTGCTGGATCAAGAAGGCGAGGACGTCATCGAGCTGAACGTGTGCAGAACTCGGAGGTGCCGTGCGTTCGGTACTTGGATCGGTCGAATCGTGAAGACGTATGACTACATCAACCGCGTTGATAAATGCTTCCGCTTAGCAATCTTCAAGGGTATGAAGATACACTCCCCCTCTCGTTGCTATGCATCACCATGATCTTGCGTGTGCATAGGATTTTTTTTGAAATTACTACGTTCCCAAACAGCGCGAGGGAGAGAGTGAGTGAGAGGGAGAGTGAGGGGGGTCGTCGGCCGTGCGGGGCGATAAGGTAGGGTTCGTAGCAGCACGTGTCAAAGAAAAGCGCTACTACTACGGAGCATAGCAGTAGCGTGGGATAGGGATACGCGCTGCTGCTAAGTGGGGCTAGCCATATGCGCCCAATTCAAACTTAGGAGCAACGTGTTTTGCTAAAATGAAAACACGCTACTGCTAAAAGGATAGTAGTAGCACGTTTTACTCGCGCGCGCTACTACTAAGTAGCAGTAGCTCCTCATTTTACCCAGCGCTGCTGCTAAGATTCTGTGTATAAGGTTTTCCCTAGTAGTGTCAATATGCTAAGCTAACGGATGGGTCTTGTCCATCACATCATTCTCCTAACAATCTGACCTGCTTTCAAAAAAAAAATTTAACGCTGCTGACCCTTTCGAGTGGTGCCCGACAGCAAAGTACCACACCCTACATTGCAGCGCCTGGGATAAGAATTTTTTGTTTTGGACGGAATTTTATTGCGTTCATGAATACTTCTTGAATTAGCGATTT
This sequence comes from Triticum dicoccoides, assembly GCF_002162155.2. NCBI lineage: Eukaryota > Viridiplantae > Streptophyta > Magnoliopsida > Poales > Poaceae > Triticum > Triticum dicoccoides. The sequence continues at coordinate 637,938,529 of NC_041391.1, forward strand.
TTTCTTGATTTTTTGAGTACCTTTTGAATTTGCAAACATTTTGTGAAATTTGCGAATATTTTTTGAATATTTTCAACATTTTTAGAAATTCATAGACATTTTTTTATAGAAATCTATGAACAGTTTTTGAAATTGTAAACATTTTTTGAATAGACGAATACTGTTTTGATGTAGTAAAGATTTTTTTAATCCATGAGCATTTGTCATTTCCCGAACATTTTTCTGATCACGAACAAGGAGGTCCCGTCTCTCTAGTGAGCAGAGAAAATTAAGAAAAGAAAATGAGGACAACTGCGGGACGGGCTGCTCGCTGGGATTCGGCCTAATGGGCCTGGGCCGTCCACTGCTCTCGCTGCACAGCGAGAGGAACGAACGGTCTAGGCCATTTATTTGTAGCCCTCTATTTGGGCTGATTTTTCAGATCACGAACATTTTTGGGCTGATTTTTAGTCTATAGAAATATATATTGGGCTAAATAAAATACCAGTTGCTTCCTAAAAGAACCAGGAGAGACATTAAAATTTATTACTAAAATAGAGAACAATGAACATTTTTCCAGCCCAAATACTAACCAAAAATACATATTAATAAACTTTATTTTGGGCTTTATAAATGTTACTTCAATTTTGGGGGGTTCTAAATAGTTACCGAAATAGTTTCAACACCAAATAATTCAAACAGAAAATACAAATAATATCCAAAACGAAAATTCGGGAAAGTCCTTTTATTTCCTCTCAACTGATAGTCAACAAACACTCAAAAAGTTTCAAATCTTATCAAAATTAGTCAAAAGCAAACATCACATGCAAGTTTTAGTTAATCATATTTAAATAATTAACATTCTAAAATTTAAAATTTTGGTATGTTACACGCGAGTAGAATTTTTTAACAAGATTTCTCTAAAGTCAATAACAGCCGACGACCAGAACACGCGGCGGTGTCTAATTCATCATAAATAATCAAAACTTTTAGATGACGGACGTACTTGGTTTTATAGTAGTAATGACATCTTCAACACGGACCCTCGAACTATCTGTAACCGTTTGGTCCGCACGGTCCAGACGTGTTGTGCCATCCAACCCCGGTCTGTATAGGTCCGCTCGGCGATTCGGATGCACTTTTCCCGCAAATCGGGGACAAGCTAGGGGAGGGGGCTTTTCGGGAGTACGGTCCGCTACCACACCCACGTCTTTCTGCCCCAGCCCACTAAAAACCGCCTCCCTCGATCGCCCGCGCGCACTTCCTGCCCGAAAACAGTCGGCACAGCTCCAGAGCGTCAGTGCCGCATTAATTCCCGGCCAGGGTGGACATGACTTCTCACTGCTACCGGCTGAGAGAGAGTTGCCTGCGCCGCTTCCCTCCAGGCAACTGCTCCGCATTCAAACGACACCTGGCTGGTCTGTCGCCGCTATATCAGTGATATGCGGTTGCCGGGGAACATACTCAGGAACCACTCGACCGTCCGTCTGCCGCCCACCATTAGCCTCACCATAGCGGTCCATTGCCATCCTCCCCTATATAAACTCCAACCCCGGCAATAGCCGCAATCATCCTCCTGCGGTCCCATTCTCCTATCCGCACCATGGTTGCCATGGCCTCCTCGCGCTGCAAAGCCCGTTGGGACACCCTCTCCTCGGAGCAGTAGAAGGATATGACCACTATTGTTGCCAACTAGCAGGACAGCCAGCATACGGAAGCCAACGACGCCCCACTTGAGGACAAGACGGCTCCACTCTCCTCGCCGGTGCGTGTGGGCCTCACCATCGGCAAGGACCGTGTGTACTACACGAACATACCGCGGGAGGAGGAGGCCAAGTTCTAGCAGGCATAGACCGACTAGGACTATAACCTTGTCCTCCTCGAGGAGCACTGAAGCTCGAAGGAACAAATCACCGCCAGCACGGCCATCATGCCGAACATGGATGTGGCAGAGCAGGATGCGTTGGTCGGCTCCTACCGCTCTACCCGCGACATCAGCCGCGACCGCTAGCGGTACCGCCTTCATCGAGCAAAAGGGGCGGCCGCCTACAAGGAGTTCAACAAGGCGGCAGATGAGGTGTGGGGTAAGAGCGACAAACGAGGACATGGCCAGCTCCCCCCCTCGTCCGTGCCCCATCGCCACAAACACGAAGCCGACACATCCACGGGTGCTGCCAGCACCAATGAAGAGCAATGTATGGTAGGTCACCGCCGCTCTGGTCCCAAGAAGCCCCCCGGTTGAAGCCAAGCTTGGTGGGCTGAACATCGTCGGTCGATTAGCCACTTGGCAGTGATGTGAAGGCGGACAACTTCACTTGCCGGAGCTCCAGAGGCGGAGGTTACTGTCGGTGTCAAAACCGGCAGATCTCGGGTAGGGGGTCCCAAGCTATGTGTCGTGGATCGATGGGTAACAGGAGACGGGGGACACGATGTTTACCCAGGTTTGGGCCCTCTCTATGGAGGTAATACCCTACTTCCTTCTTGATTGATCTTGATGAATATGAGTATTACAAGAGTTGATCTACCATGAGATCATAATGGCTAAACCCTAGAAGTCTAGCCTGTATGATTGTGATCTAAGACCTAAGGGTATGATGAGTAATGTCATAATTATCTATCGACTAGCCTGGCCTTGGCTTATATAATGTACCAGAGGCCTAGGATAGCAAGAGTCCTAGTCGAATATGCCGGTGGAGAGGAGTCCTTGTCTTGATCACCAAGTCTTGTGGAATCTTCCTCGTGTATACTTCGGCTGTCCGAACTGGCCCATGAGTAAACGGTCATGGGGGTCCTCGGCCCAATCCAACTGATCGGGAGATGACGTGGTGAGTACCCCCTGGTCCAGGACACCATTGGTAGCCCCCTGAACCGGTCTTCAAGTTGGGAACGCTCCTCGCTTCTTCTGAACTGTTCTGCATCTTCAGTCATGGGTCTTGAAAACTAGTTTAACAAATCTTCTCTTTGATCTTGAGGATGGCCGAGGTGAATCCGAAGAGTTTACACGTCGGGTATCCAAGGAGCCCCTTTAAGTTATCAGCCTTTATCAATGCCTTGCTATTTTTACGCCCACCTCGGGTTTGAAGTTGTTCCCGTGCAGCGGTGTCCTCTTGCATCCGAGCCCCAACGCCGGACTGCATTTGAGGTATCTTTTGCAACCGAGCACCAACACCGGACTGTATCCAAGCTCCAACCCTGGACTGTATCCGAGTTCCAACGCTGGACTATATCCGAGGTGTCATAGATCACTTTGGTTCAAAAAGTTTTAGCCAAGCTTAATGCCGGAAATGCCCTTTAAGGAGCCAGCCACTCGCATCCGAGCTATATGCCGAACTGCTTCCGAGGTGGCTCAGCACCTCGGTCATTGGCTGATTGTTTGTGGATTTTATTTCTAATGCGTATACATTTATTTGCTGACAAGATGTATTGCCAGTAGCCCTCAAGGTGTCTGTCGGCCTAAAATCTGAGATGCACCTGAAGGAAAACATGAAACCGCTGATCCTAGTAGCCCCTGAGACTCAGGTCGATGCGCGAAATCAGCCGGAGGATCAACTCCTAGCTCGGCAGCATACGTAGGAATAGAAACGCAGTGTAATATATTAGAGATAATAGTGATCGGCGAACAGGCCCTTGAGAGAGGGTCTTGAGTAGTTGCCGCAATATATTAGCTTGATGCCAGATAGGTCTAGATGGTACCTATTGTTGTCCGAAGACGCGTTTGCCCATAGTTCGGTCAAGCCGAACACTAAGCACTTTGAATTTTCTGCATTGAACAAGCAACGCAGTAGCCCTCGAGACACTGGTCGGGTGGCAACACCAGATCAGGGGATCGATGTGCCCCTTTAATATTTGTAAATAATAAGCCCGAAGCCCATTAGCCCCCGAGACTTAATGCGGGCATGGGTGACCGAATTAAGGATCGATATCCATAGTAAAATCACAAATTATGTGTAATGATTCTATGTATCCAAGTACTCTACATCACTAATGCTCGAATCCGTATTGTATAAAACTTTGTTGACCGACCATCAGCTTCAACCTCTTCGGCCAGTAGCCGAGGAGTGTTTTCCTACTATATATAAAACCGTTATAAGGGAAAATATTTATGGAAAACAAGGAAATCTAGCCATATGGTTTTATAAACAAAGGTACACGGAGAGATATGTTATATTACGTTTTAACGTAAGAAAAATCTTCCAAAGAAAATAGTCCCGCTATTGGTTCCTTTCTTTGGGTCTTCATGCTTATCATGATCATGAAACCTCACCTCCGATCAATGTGGGAGCAAAATATTGAGGATTTAGTTTTGGGAAAGTTCCCGAACTATGTGGTCTTTAGCGAACCCAAAGTTTCACTTCCGTCGTTGCTGACCAATTATATCCTTTAAGATTGCTAGCTTTCGGCTTCACCCAGTCTGAGGTACTAACCCGGATGACCCGGTAGTAACAATCACAGAGGTGCTCCCTTTACCGCCTAGACAAACAATCGGGAACATAGGGGTAATCACAGGAGCCAGGAAACCCAGCTTGGCCGAAATTGTAAGTCAAATTGATGCATATTTATGGCTTTATAATGATGATTATGAAAGGCGCCCCTTGAATATTAAATACAAATGCCGATGATATGGTTATTTTGACTCCGTTGTGACCATTTATTAGTTGAAAGTGGCCCATCATCGGCTTTCACCCCCTTGTAGATGCTACACAGGGTGTTTCCGCAATAACAAACAACCCTTAGCCGACATCTCGGTGCCCGAAGGCAGTTGTGTTAGCGGAAATGAGGTAATCAGATATGCGGTCTTTATAACTTTCACTTAGTCATAGGAGGTTAAAGTTGGGAGGCCAGCTACTAGCCCCTGGTTAGTATTCGGCGACAACCGAGGTCAAGCCGTAAACATTTCAACCAATGTTATGAACGGCCCATCATTTAACACAGTCATCAGATCGTTGACCAATTTGCGCTTATTGTGACAGTCAATTTTCGGCTTTCTCCACTGAGGTGCTTAACCATGCAAGCTGGAAGCACAATCATAGTGGTTCTCCCTTTGCACACCTAGCTGAACAAAGCGAAACGTCGGAGGCAAGCACAGGAGCGGGGCAACCCAACTATTGATCGAAGACACAATTCAAAACCGATGCATATATAGCAATATCCGAGAATGTTTTTGTCGAATCTCTAAAGGTGTCCTGCGTTGCACTGCGAGACTTATGCTGGAAACACACAAATAGTTTAAAAGTACCATAGGCTTGGAAAACCAAAAAATTTCAGCAAAAACTTGACGTCCGAACAAGATCAAGTGTTCGGTGCCAATCCGAAAACTGTAATTTTTTTTTTGCTTCTGTCGTACTTTAACATGACACATCCGATCTCAAGACTTCAAGCGGGTCAGCCTACGGATTCAAGCTCCTTATCCCAAAGGTGGAGTACTTCTCCGAGGCCAGTTTAGCGAATTAAACTCGAGCGACTTTTAGAGAGAAGACATGCTATCCGGCTATTGACCCTACACTCGAGTCGAAAAAAGAGCGGTAGAAAAAGACTTTGCAACGACCAAGAAGAAAACACATTTACTATAAAATAGCTCATATAAATTTTAAGAGCTCCCAAGTGACTTGGGTAAAAGAATTTTATGTATAATGATTGTATGTATCGAAGTACTTATATCATATCTGTGTTCACCCAAACTTTAAACGCGTCTTAACCGACCATCGGCTTCTCCCTCTTCGGTCAAGGGCCGAAAAGTGTTATGTACTCCACCTTTCGAGAATATCGACGGTGTTTTCGATAACCAGGCAATCAGGCCATAAGGCTGTAATAGACAAAGCACACTCGGGGAACTTATGCTATATTACTGACGAAGTGTAAGAAGCATCTTCGAAGAAAATAGTATCCCCACCGATACCTTTCTTCGGTTGCTCATTGTTACTATGAGACTTGTGCAGTTGTACTCATGAGTTCCGTTGTGTGCTGACCATGATTGAAAACAATAAGAGCGCTAGCTTTCGGCTTCACCCAGTCTGAGGTCCGAGCTTGGATGACCCGATCGTGACAATTGCAGAGGTGCTCCCTTTACTCCCTAGCCGAACAATCATGAACGTAGGGGTAAACACAGGAGCAAGGCAACCCAGTTTTCGGAACACTTAAGTCAACATGGTGCATATTGTGGCGTAATACACGAACAAGGAACGAAGCCATACAAGTATAATCATATGCAAGAGGAAAGGCTTCATAAAGGAAGCCCCAAAATAAACGGGGTATTTGAATTTGTGTGTCACAAACAAAGTTTTGACATGGAACTTTGTCACAAACAACTTTTTGCCAAAAAGTATAATGCTTGGACGAACCGAACAAAATTTAAAACTAAAAGTTTTTGAGCATGAAAGTGACTTAGTTGGTTAATGTGCTCGGTGTTGATGATGCGATTCGGGCTTTTGGCGGGACGAAGATGCCCATTGATCTGTGATAGATCCGACAAGGTTCGCAGTCTTCAGCATAGCTGAGGTCCCAGCCCCCAAGCCCGAGGTGTCTGAGCAAGGAGTTCGCACTCCGGAGTAGTGACATGGCTCGGCCAATGCATGCCGGCAGAGTGAAGCCAAAGTCCCCGGCGTGGGTCAGTACGCCGAGGTGACAACACTGCCCGACCCAGATCATTTACCTATGCACAGAAAATAGTGCAAACCGGAGATAATAATAATAATAATAAATTAAAAAATGTTGCATAATTAATAATTTATGCAAAGTGAGTAATAAAAGAAATATGGCATGTGTGCCGAACACTCGATGAGGTAGAGCTCCCTCAACGATGTCGAAGTCCCGAGGCAACCGAACATGTCGGTATGGCAATTCGACCAACAAGGTAATCACGCGAGCCGATTCACGCCAATTGGGACGACGACATCGGCTTGCCGAAGTGACCGCGTGACACAATCAAAGTCGATTACCTACACATGTAAAATAGTGCAGTCCAATAATAATAATATAAATATATAAAAATCCTCGCGTAATTAATTTACGCAAAATAATTTATTTATAGATATGTGGCCTGACGCCAAAGTCAATGTCGACGCAGGGCGTCGACATGATGCAGTGAAGGCATGACAAAGCCTGGATTTGCAGGGAAACTGACCGAACCATCACGCAAGCATTGTTAATGCGGCCATCATTTGGCAGGCCTGTGTACAGATGATGGAACAAACCAGAGTAATAATTCCTTGGGAAAAATAAACCCAAACAAGCAAGAATTGCTAGGGTTAATAGCACCTGGCTTATTTGTTGTAGCAGTTCAAAGAAAAGTGACTCCCAAAGTTGGGAATCGATTTGCACACCCATTGCCTGATGGACTGTGAAGTGACGGCATGGCGATGCTAGTAAAGATTGGCTCCCCAAGGCAAAGCCCCTGGTCCAGCTAATGTGACGAAGCTGGTCGGCGGATGACGCCGAAGTCTCTGGAGTAGGTTGATGAAGAGATGGTGAAGCTGTTGGGGAACGTTGCAGAAAATTAAAATTTTTCCTACGGTTTCACCAAGATCCATCTATGAGTTCATCTAAGCAATGAGTCGAGGGAGTGAGTTTGCATCTACATACCACTTGTAGATCGCGTGCGGAAGCTTGCAAGGTGATGATGGAGTCGTACTCGACGTGATTCGAATCACCGATGACCAAGTGCTGAACGGACAACACCTCCGCGTTCAACACACGTATGGGACAGGAGACGTCTCCTCCTTCTTGATCCAGCAAGGGGGAAGGAGAGGTTGAGGAAGACAGCTCCACCGGCAGCACGACGGCGTGGTGATGGTGGAGAGGCAGTACTCCGACAGGGCTTCGCCAAGAACACAACGGAGGAGGAGAGGTGTTGGGGAGGGGAGGGCTGCGCCTTGGAGGGTGGTGCGTCTGCCCTCCCCTCACCCCTCTATTTATAGGGAGAAGGGAGAAGGGGGCCGGCCCCTCTAGAACCCATCTAGAGGGGGGCGGCGGCCAAGGGGAGAGGGGGAGAGGGTGGCTTGCCCCCCAAGCCAAGGGGGCGCCCCCTCTAGGGTTCCCCCCCTCAACCCTAGGCGCAAGGGCCCAAGGGAGGGGGTGCGCCCAGCCCAGCAGGGGCTGGCTCCCTGCCCCACGCAGCCCATGTGGCCCCCCGGGAGGGGTGGCCCCTCCCGGTGGACCCCCGGAACCCTTCCGGTGGCCCCGGTACAATACCGGTATGACCCCGAAACTTCCCGGTGCCCGTTTGACAACTTCCCATATATAAATCTTTACCTCCGGACCCTTCCGGAGCTCCTCGTGACGTCCAGGATCCCATCCGGGACTCCGAACAACATTCGGTAGTCACATACTAGTCTTCCTAATAACCCTAGCGTCACCGAACCTTAAGTGTGTAGACCCTACGGGTTCGGGAGACATGCAGACATGACCGAGACGCTCTCAGGTCAATAACCAACAGCGGGATCTGGATACCCATGATGGCTCCAACATGCTCCTCGATGTTGTCATCGGATGAACCACGATGTCGAGGATTCGATCAAACCCTGTATACAATTCCCTTTGTCAATCGGTACGTTACTTGCCCGAGACTCGATCGTCGGTATCCCAATACCTTGTTCAGTCTCGTTACCGGCAAGTCACTTTACTCGTACCGTAATGCATGATCCCGTGTCCAACAACTTGGTCACATTGAGCTCATTATGATGATGCATTACCGAGTGGGCCCAGAGATACCTCTCCGTCATACGGAGTGACAAATCCCAGTCTCGATCCGTGTCAACCCAACAGCTACTTTCGGAGATACCTGTAATGCACCTTTATAGTCACCCAGTTACGTTGTGACGTTTGATACACCCAAGGCACTCCTACGGTATCCGGGAGTTACACGATCTCATGGTCTAAGGAAGAGATACTTGACATTGGCAAAGCTCTAGCAAACGAACTAAACGACCTTTGTGCTATGCTTAGGATTGGGTCTTGTCCATCACATCATTCTCCCAATGATGTGATCCCGTTATCAACGACATCCAATGTCCATAGTCAGGAAACCATGACTATCTATTGATCACAACGAGCTAGTCAACTAGAGGCTCACCAGGGACATATTGAGGTCTAAGTATTCACACGTGTATTACGATTTCCGGATAATACAGTTATAGCATGAATAAAAGACATTTATCATGAACATTGAAATATAATAATACTTTTATTATTGCCTCTAGGGCATATTTCCAACAGTCTCCCACTTGCACTAGAGTCACCAATCTAGTTACATTGTGATGAATCAAACACCCATAGAGTTCTGGTGTTGATCATGTTTTGCACGCGAGAGAGGTTTAGTCAGCGGATCTGCGACATTCAGATCCGTGTGCACTTTGCAAATCTCTATGTCTCCATCTTGAACATTTTCACGGATGGAGTTGAAACGACGCTTGATGTGCCTGGTCTTCTTGTGAAACCTGGGCTCCTTGGCGAGGGCAATAGCTCCAGTGTTGTCACAGAAGAGTTTGATCGGCCCCGACGCATTGGGTATGACTCCTAGGTCGGTGATGAACTCCTTCACCCAAATCGCTTCATGCGCTGCCTCCGAGGCTGCCATGTACTCCGCTTCACACGTAGATGCCGCCACGACGCTCTGCTTGCAGCTGCACTAGCTTACTGCTCCACCATTCAACATATACACGTATCCGGTTTGTGACTTAGAGTCATCCAGATCTGAGTCGAAGCTAGCGTCGATGTAACCCTTTACGACGAGCTTTTCGTCTCCTCCATAAACGAGAAACATGTCCTTCGTCCTTTTCAGGTACTTCAGGATATTCTTGACCGCTGTCCAGTGTTCCTTGCCGGGATTACTTTGGTATCTTGCTACCAAACTTACGGCAAGGTTTACATCGGGTCTGGTACACATCATGGCATACATAATAGATCCTATGGCTGAAGCATAGGGGATGACACTCATCTCTTCTTTATCTTTTGCCGTGGTCGGTGACTGAGCCGAGCTCAGTCTCACACCTTGTAACATAGGCAAGAACCCCTTCTTGGACTGATCCATTTTGAACCTCTTCAAAATCTTATCAAGGTATGTGCTTTGTGAAAGACCTATGAGGCGTCTCGATCTATCTCTATAGATCTTGATGCCTAATATGTAAGCAGCTTCTCCAAGGTCCTTCATTGAAAAACACTTATTCAAGTAGGCCTTAATGCTGTCCAGAAATTCTATATTATTTCCCATCAAGAGTATGTCATCTACATATAATATGAGAAATGCTACAGAGCTCCCACTCACTTTCTTGTAAACGCAGGCTTCTCCATAAGTCTTCATAAACCCAAACGCTTTGATCATCTCATCAAAGCGAATGTTCCAACTCCGAGATGCTTGCACCAGTCCATAAATGGATCGCTGGAGCTTGCATACTTTGTTAGCGTTCCGAGGATCGACAAAACCTTCCGGCTGCATCATATACAGCTCTTCCTTAAGATGTCCGTTAAGGAATGCCGTTTTGACGTCCATCTGCCATATCTCATAATCATAGTATGCGGCAATTGCTAACATGATTCGGACGGACTTCAGCTTCGCTACGGGAGAGAAAGTCTCGTCGTAGTCAATCCCTTGAACTTGTCGATAACCCTTAGCGACAAGTCGAGCCTTATAGATGGTAACATTACCATCCGCGTCCGTCTTCTTCTTAAAAATCCATTTGTTTTCTATCGCTCGCCGATCATCGGGCAAGTCTGTCAAAGTCCATACTTTGTTTTCATACATGGATTCTATCTCGGATTTCATGGCTTCAAGCCATTTGTTGGAATCCGGGCCCGCCATCGCTTCTTCATAGTTCGAAGGTTCATTGTTGTCTAACAACATGATTTCCAGGACAGGGTTGCCGTACCACTCTGGTGCGGAACGTGTCCTTGTGGACCTACGAAGTTCAGCAGTAACTTGATCCGAAGTACCTTGATCATCATCATTGTTTTCCTCTTCAGTTGGTGTTGGCATCACAGGAACATTTTCCTGAGCTGCACCACTTTCCCGTTCGAGAGGTAGTACTTCATCGAGTTCTACTTTCCTCCCACTTACTTCTTTCGAGAGAAACTATTTTTCCAGAAAGCATCCATTCTTGGCAACAAAGATATTGCCCTCGGATCTTAAGTAGAAGGTATACCCGACAGTTTCCTTAGGGTATCCTATGAATACGCATTTTTTCGACTTGGGTTCGAGCTTTTCAGGTTGAAGTTTCTTGACATAAGCATCGCATCCCCAAACTTTTAGAAACGACAGCTTAGGTTTCTTTCCAAACCATAATTCATACGGTGTCGTCTCAACGGATTTAGACGGTGCCCTATTTAAAGTGAATGTAGCTGTCTGTAGAGCGTATCCCCAAAATGATAGCGGTAAATCGGTAAGAGACATCATAGACCGCACCATATGCAATAGAGTGCGATTACGACGTTCGGACACACCGTTTCGCTGAGGTGTTCCAGGCGGCGTTAGTTGTGAAACGATTCCACATTTCCTTAAGTGTGTACCAAATTCGTGACTTAAGTATTCTCCTCCACGATCTGATCGTAAGAATTTTATCTTTCGGTCACGTTGATTCTCTACCTCATTCTGAAATTCCTTGAACTTTTCAAAGGTCTCAGACTTGTGTTTCATTAAGTAGACATACCCATATCTACTCAAGTCATCAGTGAGAGTGAGAACATAACGATATCCTCCGCGAGCCTCAACGCTCATTGGACCGCACACATCGGTATGTATGATTTCCAACAAGTTGGTTGCTCGCTCCATTGTTCCGGAGAACGGAGTCTTGGTCATCTTGCCCATGAGGCATGGTTCGCACGTGTCAAACGATTCATATTTAAGAGACTCTAAAAGTCCATCGGCATGGAGCTTCTTCATGTGCTTGACACCAATGTGACCAAGGTGGCAGTGCCACAAGTATGTGGGACTATCGTTATCAACTTTACATCTTTTGGCATCTACACTATGAACATGTGTAATATTACGCTCGAGATTCATTAAGAATAAACCATTGACCATCGGAGCATGACCATAAAACATATCTCTCATATAAATCGAACAACCATTATTCTCAGACTTAAATGAGTAGCCATCTCGTATTAAACGAGATCCAAATACAATGTTCATGCTCAAACTTGGCACTAAATAACAATTATTAAGGTTCAAAACTAACCCCGTAGGTAAATGTAGAGGCAGCGTGCCGACGGCGATCACATGGACTCTGGAACCATTCCCGACGCGCATAGTCACCTCGTCCTTCGCCAGTCTCCGTTTATTCCGCAGCTCCTGCTGTGAGTTACAAATATGAGCAACGGCACCGGTATCAAATACCCAGGAGTTACTACGAGTACTGGTAAGGTACACATCAATCACATGTATATCAAATATACCTTTGGTGTTGCCGGCCTTCTTATCCGCTAAGTATTTGGGGCAGTTCCGCTTCCAGTGACCCTTCCCCTTGCAATAAAAGCACTCAGTCTCAGGCTTGGGTCCATTCTTTGACTTCTTCCCGGTAACTGGCTTACCAGGCGCGGCAACCTCCTTGCCATCCTTCTTGAAGTTCTTCTTACCCTTGCCCTTCTTGAACTTAGTGGTCTTATTGACCATCAACACTTGATGTTCTTTCTTGATTTCAGCCTCTGCTGACTTCAGCATCGAGAACACTTCAGGAATGGTCTTTTCCATCCCCTGCATGTTGTAGTTCATCACAAAGCTCTTGTAGCTTGGTGGGAGCGACTGGAGGATTCTGTCAATGACCGCCTCATCTGGGAGGTTAATGTTCAGCTGGGTCATACGGTTGTGCAACCCAGACATCTTCAGGATGTGCTCACTGACAGAACTGTTTTCCTCCATCTTACAACTGTAGAACTTGTCGGAAACATCATATCTCTCGACCCGGGCATGAGCTTGGAAAACTAGTTTCAGCTCTTCGAACATCTCATATGCTCCGTGGTGCTCAAAACGCTTTTGGAGCCCCGGTTCTAAGCTGTAAAGCATGCCGCACTGAACGAGGGAGTAATCATCAGCACGAGACTGCCAAGCATTCATAATGTCTTGGTTCTCTGGGACGGGAGCGTCACCTAGCGGTTCTTCTAGGACATATTGTTTCCTGGCAGCTATGAGGATGATCCTCAGGTTCCGGACCCAGTCCGTATAGTTGCTGCCATCATCTTTCAGCTTGGTTTTCTCTAGGAACGCGTTGAAGTTCATGTTGACATTAGCGTTGGCCATTGATCTACAAGACATATTTGCAAAGGTTTTAGACTAAGTTCATGATAATAAAGTTCTAATCAAATTATGAACTCCCACTTAGATTAGACATCCCTCTAGTCATCTAAGTGTTACACGATCCGAGTCAACTAGGCCGTGTCCGATCATCACGTGAGACGAACTAGTCATCGTCGGTGAACATTCTCATGTTGATCGTATCTTCCATACAACTCGTGTTCGACCTTTCGGTCTCCGTGTTCCGAGGCCATGTCTGCACATGCTAGGCTCGTCAAGTTAACCCTAAGTGTTTTCGCTGTGTAAAACTGTCTTACACCCGTTGTATGTGAACGTAAGAATCCATCACACCCGATCATCACGTGGTGCTTAGAAGCGACGAACTGTAGCAACGGTGCACAGTTAGGGGAGAACACTTCTTGAAATTTTTGTAAGGGATCATCTTATTTACTACCGTCGTCCTAAGTAAACAAGATGCATAAACATAATAAACATCACATGCAATTATATAGTTGTGACATGATATGGCCAATATCATATAGCTCCATTGATCTTCATCTTCGGGGCTCCATGATCATCTTGTCACCAGCTTGACACCATGATCTCCATCATCATGATCTCCATCATCGTGTCTTCATGAAGTTGTCACGCCAACGACTACTTCTACTTCTATGACTAACGTTTAGCAATAAAGTAAAGTAGTTTACATGGCGTTATTCAATGACACGCAGGTCATACAAAAAATAAAGACAACTCCTATGGCTCCTGCCGGTTGTCATACTCATCGACATGCAAGTCGTGAATCCTATTACAAAGAACATGATCTCATACATCACAATTCATCATTCATCACAACTTCTGGCCATATCACATCACATGATCAATCGCTGCAAAAACAAGTTAGACGTCCTCTAATTGTTGTTGCATCTTTTACGTGACTGCAATTGGGTTCTAGCAAGAACGTTTTCTTACCTACGAATCACCACAACGTAATTTTGTCAACTTCTATTTACCCTTCATAAGGGCCCTGTTCATCGAATCCGCTCCAACTAAAGTGGGAGAGACAGACACCCGCCAGCCACCTTATGCAACTAGTGCATGTCAGTCGGTGGAACCGGTCTCACGTAAGCGTACGTGTAAGGTTGGTTCGGGCCGCTTCATCCCACAATACCGTTGAGCAAGAAAATACTAGTAGAGGCAAGTAAGATGACAAAATCCACGCCCACAACAAAATTGTGTTCTACTCGTGCAAAGAGAACTACGCATAGACCTAGCTCATGATGCCACTGTTGGGGAACGTTGCAGAAAATTAAAATTTTTCCTACGGTTTCACCAAGATCCATCTATGAGTTCATCTAAGCAACGAGTCGAGGGAGTGAGTTTGCATCTACATACCACTTGTAGATCGCGTGCGGAAGCTTGCAAGGTGATGATGGAGTCGTACTCGACGTGATTCGGATCACCGATGACCAAGTGCTGAACGGACAGCACCTCCACGTTCAACACACGTACGGGACGGGAGACGTCTCCTCCTTCTTGATCCAGCAAGGGGGAAGGAGAGGTTGAGGAAGACAGCTCCACCGGCAGCACGACGGCATGGTGATGGTGGAGAGGCAGTACTCCGACAGGGCTTCGCCAAGCACACAACGGAGGAGGAGAGGTGTTGGGGAGGGGAGGGCTGCGCCTTGGAGGATGGTGCGGCTGCCCTCCCCTCACCCCTCTATTTATAGGGAGAAGGGAGAAGGGGGCCGGCCCCTCTAGAACCCATCTAGAGGGGGGCGGCGGCCAAGGGGAGAGGGGGAGAGGGTGGCTTGCCCCCCAAGCCAAGGGGGCGCCCCCTCTAGGGTTCCCCCCCTCAACCCTAGGCGCAAGGGCCCAAGGGAGGGGGTGCGCCCAGCCCAGCAGGGGCTGGCTCCCTGCCCCACGCAGCCCATGTGGCCCCCCGGGAGGGGTGGCCCCTCCCGGTGGACCCCCGGAACCCTTCCGGTGGCCCCGGTACAATACCGGTATGACCCCGAAACTTCCCGGTGCCCGTTTGACAACTTCCCATATATAAATCTTTACCTCCGGACCCTTCCGGAGCTCCTCGTGACGTCCAGGATCCCATCCGGGACTCCGAACAACATTCGGTAGTCACATACTAGTCTTCCTAATAACCCTAGCGTCACCGAACCTTAAGTGTGTAGACCCTACGGGTTCGGGAGACATGCAGACATGACCGAGACGCTCTCAGGTCAATAACCAACAGCGGGATCTGGATACCCATGATGGCTCCCACATGCTCCTCGATGTTGTCATCGGATGAACCACGATGTCGAGGATTCGATCAAACCCTGTATACAATTCCCTTTGTCAATCGGTACGTTACTTGCCCGAGACTCGATCGTCGGTATCCCAATACCTTGTTCAGTCTCATTACCGGCAAGTCACTTTACTCGTACCGTAATGCATGATCCCGTGTCCAACAACTTGGTCACATTGAGCTCATTATGATGATGCATTACCGAGTGGGCCCAGAGATACCTCTCCGTCATACGGAGTGACAAATCCCAGTCTCGATCCGTGTCAACCCAACAGCTACTTTCGGAGATACCTGTAATGCACCTTTATAGTCACCCAGTTACGTTGTGACGTTTGATACACCCAAGGCACTCCTACGGTATCCGGGAGTTACACGATCTCATGGTCTAAGGAAGAGATACTTGACATTGGCAAAGCTCTAGCAAACGAACTAAACGACCTTTGTGCTATGCTTAGGATTGGGTCTTGTCCATCACATCATTCTCCCAATGATGTGATCCCGTTATCAACGACATCCAATGTCCATAGTCAGGAAACCATGACTATCTGTTGATCACAACGAGCTAGTCAACTAGAGGCTCACCAGGGACATATTGAGGTCTAAGTATTCACACGTGTATTACGATTTCCGGACAATACAGTTATAGCATGAATAAAAGACATTTATCATGAACATTGAAATATAATAATACTTTTATTATTGCCTCTAGGGCATATTTCCAACAGAAGCCCTCGGTCTAGCCGAGGTGACGGAGCGGGTCAGTAAGGAGATGTTGCAGCTGCCATGTCAGCCGAGGTGTTTAAGTAGTTCAGCGTGATGGACATCGACTCAAAGAAGCAACAGCGCGGCCATGCCGATGCAAGTCATAACTCGTGACGTGGTCAATACCGGCTTGATGAAGTGACTGTGCGGCGATGCCGATGTGCCCGCTCCGTGTAATCCGTGGGGCGATGAGGTTGGTGATGATTTATCCTTCGCGATGCCGAACTCTTGTTCGGCCCACCGAGATGATGATCCGAAGAAGTCGAGCTTGGCTCAAGAAAGCGACGACGTGTCTAGCGCAGGTCGACAGCCGTAGAGCAATGTTACCGAACTAGTTTGACACCAGCGGTAGGGTGAAGAGTACCTCAGAGAAGGCTTGAAATTTTATGGGCACGTGTTAAGAACAATGCACAATACCCTAGAAGAAAATTCCTTTAAAAAGGTTGTTCAATATTACGTTCATAAAGAAACATGAATTCGGGTTGGATTCGTATTCGCGCAGAAAACAAATCCAAAAATTGGTCCACTCATCGAAAGGTTCGCAGAGTTTGGACAGTCGGATCGAGCTGAAATTTTGAGGGGTGGTAGATATGGGAATTCCGCAGTAGATGAACGGTTGGATCTTCCAAAGGACCTCTGAGCTTAGCTCTGGAGACCATGCCCTAAACTCGTCTAGATTCCCGTCCAGATTTGACAGGGCTCCGGTATATCATAGATTGTCGGAGATTCCTCCATCGGAACTCGACAAAATTTTGCATGGTTGTGGTAGACTTAATTCTGCACAATTCCACCGAAGAATCGTCAAGGCTATGCTTTATGATGTGGTGGAAGCGGATACAAGTTCGCTGTCCGGAAAACATCACGGTCGCCTGAGGGCAATGTTGACGTTGAGCCCCCAAGCTCCGAGGATAATTCCTCCATGATCATGATAGAGATCGGAGTTGATGTTGATGAAGGCCCTCATCCGAACATGACGATCGGAGGTAGGGCGCAGTCCTCAGTCAAGCCAAGGTGACTAGTCGAGCCGGCGACGAAGATGTTGACGTCGCAGTTGATCCGTAGTCGAGCCATTGATCCTTTGCCGATCACACAGCGGAACTCTCAATGAAAGCACCATTGTCGGTGCCAAAACCGGGAGATCTCGGGCAGGGGTCCCAAGCTGTGTGTCGTGGATCGATGGGTAACAGGAGACGGGGGACACATTGTTTACCCAGGTTCGGGCCCTCTCTATGGAGGTAATACCCTACTTCCTGCTTGATTGATCTTGATGAATATGAGTATTATAAGAGTTGATCTACCAAGAGATCGTAATGTCTAAACCCTAGAAGTCTAGCCTGTATGATTGTGATCTAAGACATCTAGGTATGATGAATAATGTCATAATGATCTATCGAGTAGCCTGGCCTTGGCTTATATAATGTACCAGAGGCCTAGGATAACAAGAGTCCTAGTCGAATACGCCGGTGGAGAGGAGTCCTTGTCTTGATCACCAAGTCTTGTGGAATCTTCCTTGCGTATACTTCGGCTGTCCGAACTGGCCCATGAGTAAACGGCCATGGGAGTCCTCCGCCCAATCCAACTGATCGGGAGACGACGTGGTGAGTACCCCCTGGTCCAGGACACCGCCAGTTATGAAGGCGGAGCTGGAGAGTGTCGAGGCGGAGTTGGAGAAGGCAAAGGCAATAGCCGGAGCTCTGGTTCTTGGGGCTCATGTCCAGACATGGGGAATGTGTTGGGGAACGTAGTATTTCAAAAAAATTCCTACGATCATGCAAGATCTATCTAGGAGAAGCATAGCAACGAGCGAGGTGAGTGTGTCCACGCACCCTCGTATACCGAAAGCGGAAGCGTTTAATAATGCGGTTGATGTAGTCAAACGTCTTCGCGATCCAACCGATCCAAGTACCAAATGTACGGCACCTCTGTGTTGAACGCACGTTCAGCTTGATGGCATCCCTTGAGCTCTTGATCCATTTGAGGCTGAGGGAGAGTTCTGTCAGCACGACGGCGTGGCGACGGTGATGATGAAGTTACCGGCGCGGGGCTTCACCTAAGCACTACGATGATATGACCGGGGTAGTAAACTATGGAGGAGGGCACCGCACACGGCTAAGAGAAGGCTTGGTATGCCTTTGGGGTGCCCCCTCTCATGTATATAAAGGGGGGAGAAGAGGAGGCTGGCCCAAGGGGAGGCGCGCCAAGGGGGGAGTCCTACTTGGATTCCCGGTCCAAGTAGAATTCGCCTGAAGGAAATATGCCCTAGAGGCAATAATAAAGTTGTTATTTATATTTCCTTATATCATGATAATGTTTATTATTCATGCTATAATTGTATTAAAAGGAAACTTAGTACATGTGTGAATACATAGACAAACAGAGTATCACTAGTATGCCTCTACTTGACTAGCACGTTAATCAAAGATGGTTAAGTTTCCTAGACATAGACATGAGTTGTCATTTGATTAACGGGATCACATCATTGGAGAATGATGTGATTGACATGACCCATCCATTAGCTTAGCACTATGATCGTTTAGTTTGTTGCTATTGCTTTCTTCATGACTTATACATGTTCCTATGACTATGAGATTATGCAATTCCCAAATACCGGAGGAACATTGAGTGTGCTATCAAACGTCACAACATAACTAGGTGATTATAAAGATGCTCTACAGGTGTCTCCGATGGTGTTTGTTGAGTTGGGATAGACCGAGATTAGTATTTGTCACTCTGATTGTTGGAGAGGTATCTCTGGGCCCTCTCGGTAATGCACATCACTATAAGCCTTGCAAGCAATGTAACTATTGAGTTAGTTATGGGATGATGCATTACGGAACGAGTAAAGAGACTTGCTGGTAACGAGATTGAACTAGGTATTGAGATACCGACGATCGAATCTCAGGCAAGTAACATACCGATGACAAAGGGAACAATGTATGTTGTTATGTGGTTTGACCAATAAAGATCTTTGTATAATATGTGGGAGCCAATATGAGCATCCAGGTTCCACTATTGGTAATTGACTGGAGATGAGTCTCGGTCATGTCTACATAGTTCTCGAACCCGTAGGGTCCGCACGCTTAACGTTCGACGATGATCGGTACTATGAGTTTATGAGTTTTGATGTACCGAAGGTTGTTCGGAGTCCCGGATGTGATCACGGACATGCCAAGGAGTCTCGAAATGGTCGAGACATAAAGATTGATATATTGGAAGGCTTTGTGTGGACACCGGAAAGGTTTCTGATAGGTTCGGGCATTTTTCGAAGTACCGAGGGGGTTACCGGAACCCCTCGGGGAGTTAATGGGCCTTAATGGGCCATGGTAGAAGAGAGGAGGAGGCGGCCAGGTGTGGCGCGCCCCCTCCTAGGCCTAATCCGAATTGGGGTAGGGTTTGGGCGGGGAGGGGGGCTTTCCTTCTCCCCCCCCTCTTCCCTTCCTTCCCCCTCCTAGTTGGACTAGGAAAGGGGGGAAACCTACTCCTAGTAGGAGTAGGAAACCCCCTTGGGGCGTGCCCTAGGAGGCCAGCCCTCCCCCTCCTCCACTCCTTTATATACGGGCGAGGGGGGCACCCCATAGGCACTAGTTGATTGTTTTAGCCGTGTGCAGTGCCCCCCTCCACAGATTTCCACCTCGGTCATATAGTTGTAGTGCTTAGCCGAAGCCCTGCGTCGGTGACTTCATCATCACCGTCATCACGCCGTCGTGGTGACGAAACTCTCCCTCGGCCTCAGCTGGATCTAGAGTTCGAGGGACGTCATGGAGCTGAACATGTGCAGATCACGGAGGTGCCGTGCGTTCGATACTTGATCGGTTGGATTGGGAAGAAGTTCGACTACATCAACCGCGTTACTTGACGCTTCCGCTTTCGGTCTACGATGGTACGTGGACACACTCTCCGCTCGTTGCTATGCATCACATAGATAGATCTTGTGATGGTAGGCAATTTTTTTTGAAATACTGCGTTCCCCAACAGTGGCATCCGAGCTAGGTCTATGCATAGATGTTATATGCACGAGTAGAAAACAAAGAGTTGTGGGCAATAATAGTCATACTGCTTACTAGCATTGTCGGTGTTCTGGGAACGGGGGTCCCTAGACTTGCCTGCCTGCGGCCTGCGGCATGGCTCAAGGGGTGGCCCAGCACGGCCCGTCTTCATCAACCCAAGCTCAAGACCCTCGCGAGGGGCCAAGCCTCGTGGGGCGGACGACGCAAGGCTTCCTCAGGGACGGCCTCACCAGGCAGGCTCGCGAGGAGGCGGAGAGATCAAGGCAGGGGTACCTCGCGAGGTGCTCATGATGCAAGCCATGACGATCAAGACCAGGCGGGTACCAGGCGGGCGCCAACCTACGAGTGTCCTTGTTTCCTCTTTGGTGCAAAGGGGGCAAGCGCAGGCACGGGGTACCGTGGCATCAAGCAAAGGTTACCATATCAGTGCAACGAAACCAAGACCAGCAGTGCGGCAGGACGGAGGTCACCGTGGACCCCAAGGCGGCGTCATCGCCAGTGCCTTTGGCAGTCGAAGACCAACTTTAGTCAGGATAGCTTGTACTAGCTGTTCCCCTTCAAAATGGCCATTGTTGGCTCCCTTCCTGCTCAATATCTGGGAAGAGGACCAGGGCCTCTATATATAGAGATAGCCACCACCGTAGAAAGGGATCGGGTTCTCACCTAGCCAACAGAGACCGAATCCTCCGAAGTAGAACACTGCACCAGCTCAAGAACACCCCTCGCGAGGCTGTTCTTCCTCATACTATTCATCATCATCCCCAGAGTCAATCCACAACACCACACACTAGAGTAGGTTATTACACCACAATGATGGCCCGAACTAGTATAAACCTTGTGTCCCTCGTGTTGTTCATCGAGTAGCCTAGATTCACGACGAGGCTTTGGGGCGTGGATCGGTAGGGAGAAGATCTTCGTGCGCACCCCAGAGTTCGAACCTTAAGGGTTTTGCCGGAACCCAATATCCAACATTTGGCGCGCCAGGTAGGGGTGCACTGAAATCCTCTTTCCGCGGTTCCACGTTCCATCGTTCCGCCGCAACCATGGCGGATGCTCGCCGAGCTCACGTCGAGCGTCGGGCTGCTCTCGCCACCTGCGTAGCTCAGACGGCCCCCATCGGTGGGCCTCCTCGTCGTTCTCCGTTGCCTGCCGCCAACGATGCCACCGGCCCAACGGGGAACGAGCAGCAGGCATCGTTGCTGCATCCCTCGGTGCGGCGGGAAGGCCGCACCGCCACTCCGTCGCTAACCCAAGCTGGTTCATCGTCTCACGCTCGTCGCACTCCCACGGACGCGCAGGCCGCGTTGCTCCTAGCACGTGAGCTCCTGCAGTACCACCCGTCGACAACCTCTATGAGGAGTGGCTCGCTCGCATCACCGAGCTCGTCAGCGCCACAGGGTGCTCTCCTGCGCCGTCCCTCTCGCTGCCTCGCCCTCCGTCTTGCATGGGTGATGCAGCTCAGGAGGTGCCTCCGCCACCTCCTCCCCAAGAAGGTGCTCAGGCTCCAAGGCGCGCGGCCCCTGGACGAAGCGCCCGCATGACAAGAGAGGAGCTGCCAACAAATCCCTCGTCTCCAAGAAGGCGCTGACGTGCTCCCCGCTCCGGCACATCAAGACCGCATCCCTGCGCCAGCACATCAAGACCCCGCGCTGCCCCTGGCAGCAGCGCGCGGGAATCTCCAAGAGAAAGCCCCGCATCTGCAAAGGGCTCCGATGGCCACTGCAGGCTGCCGCGTCTTCACCACCGAGCTACGCAGTGTCGCCTAGTCGGGCAAGTTCAAGCCAGATCTGCCTCATCGCTACGATGACACTGCTAACCCCGCGGAGTTCCTGCAGCTCTACGAGCTGGGCATCGAAGCGGCCAATGGAAACGAAAAGGTCATGGCGAACTGGTTTTCCCATGCGCTCAAAGATGGTGCCTGCACCTGGCTCCTGAACCTGCCTCCCGGCTCGATATCCTCTTGGGACGAGATGCGCACCCGCTTCATCGCCAACTTCCAGGGCACTCGCGACCGTCCTCCAGTTGTGGGTGACATGTGCCGCATCAAGCAGCAACCCAGAGAGACCTTGCATAAGTACATCCAGCGCTTCAACAACGCCCACCTCAAGATTCCCAAGGTGACCGAGGAGGCCATCATCTCAGCGTTCTCGGATGGTGTCCGCGACGCCAAGATGAAGGAGGAGCTAGCCATCCACGAGGATCTGTGAACATCTCTGGAGCTGCTCAACTTGGCGACCAAGTGCGCAAGGGCTGAGGAGGGGCGCCTCTTCCTTCTCGAGCTTCCAGCTGCTGACCTAGAAGAGAAGAAAGCCAAGGCCAAGGAAGTGAAGCGCAAAGGATCAGCTATGCTTGCAACAGAACCAGACATGAAGCGCGGCAGGGACCAGCCAGAGTTGTCCAAGGGCAACCGATTCTGCGCCTACCACAACCTCTACACCCACAACACCAACGAATGCCATGAGCTCATAGCCGTCCGAGAAGGACGCATCGGCCGACGCCCCGAGCGCAACGACCGGGGCTACGGACAAGAAGGAGGAAGAGGTGGAGAACGATGGGACGACCGAGGCCCTCGCGAGGAGTGGTGTGACCGGCCTCGCAAGGATCGCTGACAGGACCAGCCTCGCGAGGGGGCTTGGAGGGATCAACCTCGCGAGGATCGCCCGCAGGGCAACGCAGGCCTTCCTCCTCTGCCACCACTGCCAAGAAGGAATGATGACCACCACCAGGACAAGGGGGTTGGGGGCTTCCAGGAGCCACGTGCTATCGCTTGCATCTTGGGCGGCGCCCAGGCCCTGATGTCTACTACACAACCTTCTTCTTGTAGACGTTGTTGGGCCTGCAAGTGCATAGGTTTGTAGGACAGTAGCAAATTTCCCTCAAGTGGATGACCTAAGGTTTATCAATCCGTGGGAGGCGTAGGATGAAGATGGTCTCTCTCAAACAACCCTACAACCAAATAACAAAGAGTCTCTTGTGTCCCCAACACACCCAATACAATGGTAAATTGTATAGGTGCACTAGTTCGGCAAAGAGATGGTGATACAAGTGCAATATGGATGGTAGATATGAGTATTTGTAATCTGAAATTATAAAAACAGCAAGGTAACTAATGATAAAAGTGAGCGTAAACGGTATTGCAAGGATAGGAAACAAGGCCTAAGGTTCATACTTTCACTAGTGCAAGTTCTCTCAACAATAATAACATAGATAGATCATATAACAATCCCTCAACATGCAACAAAGAGTCACTCCGAAGCCACTAATAGTGGAGAACAAACGAAGAGATTATGGTAGGGTACGAAACCACCTCAAAGTTATTCTCTCTGTTCTATCTATTCAAGAGTTCGTAGTAAAATAACATGAAGCTATTCTTTCTGCTCAATCTATCATAGAGTTCATACTAGAATAACACCTTAAGACACAAATCAACCAAAACCATAATGTCACCTAGATACTCCATTGTCACCTCAAATATCCGTGGGCATGATTATATGATATGCATCACACAATCTCAGATTCATCTATTCAACCAACACAAAGTACTACAAAGAGTGCCCCAAAGTTTCTACCGGAGAGTCAAGACAAAAACGTGTGCCAACCCCTATGCATAGGTTCATGGGCGGAACCCGCAAGCTGGTCACCAAAACATACATCAAGTGGCACATGATATCCCATTGTCACCAAAGATAAGCATGGCAAGACATACATCAAGTGTTCTCAAATCATTAAAGACTCAATCCGACAAGATAACTTCAAAGGGAAAAATCAATTCATCACAAGAGAGTAGAGGGGGGAGAAACATCATAAGATCCAACTATAATAGCAAAGCTCGGGATACATCAAGATCGTGCCATAGAGGAAACACGAGAGAGAGAGATCAAACACATAGCTACTGGTACATACCCTCAGCCCCGAGGGTGAACTACTCCCTTCTCGTCATGGAGAGCGCTGGGATGATGAAGATGGCCACCGGTGATGGGATCCCCCCTCTAGCAGGGTGCCGGAACGGGCTCCCGAGAGGTTTTTGGTGGCTACAGAGGCTTGCGGCAGCGGAACTCCGGATCTATCTTCTTCGTGGATGTTTTTAGGGTACGTGGGACTATATAGGCGAAAGAAGTCGGTCGGGAGGTGCTCGAGGGCCCACGAGACAGGGGGGCACGCCCAGGGGGGTGGGCGCGCCCCCACCCTCGTGGCCTCCTCGATGATCTTCTGACGTGAACTCCAAGCCTCGCGGGGCGGACGACGCAAGGCTTCCTCAGGGACGACCTCACTAGGCAGGCTCGCGAGGAGGTGGAGAGATCAAGGCAGGGGTACGTCACGAGGTGCTCATGACGCAAGCCATGACGATCAAGACCAGGCGGGTACCAGGCGGGCGCCAACCTACGAGTGTCCTTGTTTCCTCTTTGGTGCAAAGGGGGCAAGCACAGGCGCGGGGTACCGTGGCATCAAGCAAAGGTTACCATATCGGTGCAATGAAACCAAGACCAGCAGTGCGGCAGGACGGAGGTCACCGTGGACCCCAAGGCGGCGTCATCGCCAGTGCCTTTGGCAGTCGAAGACCAACTTTAGTCAGGATAGGTTGTACTAGCTGTTCCCCTTCAAAATGGCCGTTGTTGGCTCCCTTCCTGCTCAATATTTGGGAAGAGGACTAGGGCCTCTATATATAGAGATAGCCACCACCGTAGAAAGGGATCGGGTTCTCACCCAGCCAACAGAGACCAAATCCTCCCAAGAAGAACACTGCACCAGCTCAAGAACACCCCTCGCGAGGCTGTTCTTCCTCTGTACTATTCATCATCAGCCCCAGATTCAATCCACCACACCACACACTAGAGTAGGGTATTACACCACAATGATGGCCCGAACTAGTATAAACCTTGTGTCCCTCGTGTTGTTCATCGAGTAGCCTAGATTCGCGACGAGGCTTTGGGGCGTGGATCGGTAGGGAGAAGATCTTCGTGCGCACCCTAGAGTTCGAACCTTAAGGGTTTTGCCGGAACCCAATATCTGACATTTGGCGCGCCAGGTAGGGGTGCACCGAAATCCTCTTTTCGAGGTTCCACGTTCCATCGTTCCGTCGCAACCATGGCGGATGCTCGCCGAGCTCACGTGGAGCGTCGGGCTGCTCTTGCCGCCCGCGTCGCTCAGACGGCCCCCGTCGGTGGGCCTCCTCGTCGTTCTCTGTCGCCTGCCGCCAACGCTGCCACCGGCCCGGCGGGGAACGCGCAGCAGGCATCATCGCTGCATCCCTCGGTGCGACGGGAAGGCCGCACCGCCACTCCGTCACTAACCCAAGTTGGTTCGTCGTCTCACGCTCGTCGCGCTCCCATGGACGCGCAGGCCGTGTTGCTCCTGGCATGTGAGCTCCTGCACTACCGCCCGTTGACGACCTCTATGAGGAGTGGCTCACTCGCATCACCGAGCTCGTCAGCGCCACAGGGGGCTCTCCTGCGCTGTCCCTCTAGCTGCCTCGCCCTCCGTCCTGCATGGGTGATGCAGCTTAGGAGGTGCCTCCGCCACCTCCTCCCCAAGAAGGTGCTCAGGCTCCAAGGCGCGCGGCCCCTGGATGAGACACACCATGTCCAGCGCCCGCGCGACAAGAGAGGAGCTGCCAAGAAATCCCTCGTCTCCAAGAAGGCGCTCACGTGCTCCCCGCTCCGGCACATCAAGACCGCATCCCTGCGCCAGCACATCAAGACCCCGCGCCGCCCCTGGCAGCGGCGCGCGGGAATCTCCAAGAGAAAGCCCCGCGTCTGCAAAGGGCTCTGGTGGCCACTGCAGGCTGCCGCGCCTTCACCATCGAGCTACGCAGTGTCTCCTAGCGGGGCAAGTTCAAGCCAGATCTAACTCATCGCTACGACGACACTGCTAACCCCGCGGAGTTCCTGCAGCTCTACGAGCTGGGCATCAAAGCGGTTAGCGGAGACGAAAAGGTCATGGCGAACTGGTTTCCCATGGCGCTCAAAGATGGTGCCTGCACCTGGCTCCTGAACCTGCCTCCCGGCTCGATATCCTCTTGGGACGAGATGCGCACCCGCTTCATCGCCAATTTCCAGGTCAATTGCGACCGTCCTCCAGTTGTGGGTGACCTGCGCCGCACCAAGCAACAACCCGGAGAGACCTTGCAGAAGTACATCCAGCGCTTCAACAACGCTCACCTCAAGATTCCCAAGGTGACCGAGGAGGCCATCATCTCAGCATTCTCGGACGGTGTCCGCGATGCCAAGATGAAGGAGGAGCTGGCCATCCACGAGGATCTGTGAACATCTCTGGAGCTGTTCAACCTGACGACCAAGTGCGCAAGGGCTGAGGAGGGGCGCCTCTCCCTTCTCGAGCTTCCAGCTGCTGACCCAGAAGAGAAGAAAGCCAAGGCCAAGGAAGTGAAGCGCAAAGGATCAGCTGTGCTTGCAACAGAACCAGACATGCAGCACGGCAGGGACCAGCCGGAGTTGTCCAAGGGCAACCGATTCTGCTCCTACCACAACCTCTACACCCACAACACCAACGAATGCCATGAGTTCATAGCCGTCCGAGAAGGACGCATCGGCCGATGCCCCGAGCGCAACGACCGGGGCTATGGCCGAGGAGGAGGAAGAGGTGGATAACGATGGGACGACCGAGGCCCTCGCCAGGAGTGGCGTGACCGGCCTCGCAAGGATCGCTGACAGCCTCGTGAGGGGGCTTGGAGGGATCAGCCTCGCGAGGATCACTCGCAGGGCAACGCAGGCCTTCCTCCTCTGCCACCACCGCCAAGAAGGAATGATGACCACCACCAGGACAAGGGGGTTGGGGGCTTCCAGGAGCCACGTGCTATCGCTTGCATCTTGGGCGGCGCCCAGGCCCTGATGTCTACTACACAACCTTCTTCTTGTAGACGTTGTTGGGCCTGCAAGTGCATAGGTTTGTAGGACAGTAGCAAATTTCCCTCAAGTGGATGACCTAAGGTTTATCAATTCGTGGGAGGCATAGGATGAAGATGGTCTCTCTCAAACAACCCTATAACCAAATAACAAAGAGTCTCTTGTGTCCCCAACACACCCAATACAATGGTAAATTGTATAGGTGCACTAGTTCGGCAAAGAGATGGTGATACAAGTGCAATATGGATGGTAGATATGAGTATTTGTAATCTGAAATTATAAAAACAGCAAGGTAACTAATGATAAAAGTGAGCTTAAACGGTATTGCAATGATAGGAAACAAGGCCTAAGGTTCATATTTTCACTAGTGCAAGTTCTCTCAACAATAATAACATAGATAGATCATATAACAATCCCTCAACATGCAACAAAGAGTCACTCTGAAGCCGCTAATAGTGGAGAACAAACGAAGAGATTATGGTAGGGTACGAAACCACCTCAAAGTTATTCCTTCTATTCTATCTATTCAAGAGTTTGTAGTAAAATAACATGAAGCTATTCTTTCTGCTCAATCTATCATAGAGTTCATACTAGAATAACACCTTAAGACACAAATCAACCAAAACCCTAATGTCACCTAGATACTCCATTGTCACCTCAAGTATCCGTGGGCATGATTATATGATATGCATCACACAATCTCAGATTCATCTATTCAACCAACACAAAGTACTAC
Source organism: Triticum dicoccoides (assembly GCF_002162155.2). Lineage (NCBI taxonomy): Eukaryota > Viridiplantae > Streptophyta > Magnoliopsida > Poales > Poaceae > Triticum > Triticum dicoccoides. The sequence goes on from NC_041391.1 coordinate 637,966,391, forward strand.
AAAGAGTGCCCCAAAGTTTCTACCAGAGAGTCAAGACAAAAACGTGTGCCAACCCCTATGCATAGGTTCATGGGCGGAACCCGCAAGCTGGTCACCAAAACATACATCAAGTGGCACATGATATCCCATTGTCACCACAGATAAGCACGGCAAGACATACATCAAGTGTTCTCAAATCATTAAAGACTCAATCCGACAAGATAACTTCAAAGGGAAAAATCAATTCATCACAAGAGAGTAGAGGGGAGAGAAACATCATAAGATCCAACTATAATAGCAAAGCTCGGGATACATCAAGATTGTGCCATAGAGGGAACACGAGAGAGAGAGAGATCAAACACATAGCTACTGGTACATACCCTCAGCCCCGAGGGTGAACTACTCCCTCCTCGTCATGGAGAGCGCCGGGATGATGAAGATGGCCACCGGTAATGGGATCCCCCCTCCTGCAGGGTGCCGGAACAGGCTCCCAAGAGGTTTTTGGTGGCTACAGAGGCTTGCGGCAGCGGAACTCCCGATCTATATTCTTCGTGGATGTTTTTAGGGTATGTGGGACTATATAGGCGAAAGAAGTCGGTCGGGAGGTGCTCGAGGGGCCCACGAGACAGGGGGCATGCCCAGGGGGGTGGGCACGCCCCCCACCCTCGTGGCTTCCTCGATGATCTTCTGACGTGAACTCCAAGTCTCCGGGATCATATTCTTCCCAAAAATCACGCTCCCGAAGGTTTCATTCCGTTTGGACTCCGTTTGATATTCCTTTTCTTCGAAATACTGAAATAGCTAATAAAACAGCAATATGGGTTGGGCCTCCGGTTAATAGGTTAGTCCCAAAAGTAATATAAAAAATGTAGAATAAAGCCTGTAATCATTCAAAACAGATAATAAAATAGCATGAATGCTTCATAAATTATAGATACGTTGGAGACGTATCAACATCCCCAAGCTTAATTCCTGCTCCTCCTCGAGTAGGTAAATGATAAAAGAAAGAATTTATGAAGTGCGAATGCTAGAGGTGCACAAGTTTGATTAATGATAATTTCAATCACCTTTACTAGCATCAATATATGTCATAACAATAGTTCATCTCATAAAACTTTTCATGATCAAGTAACAAGCTATTCACATGTTAAAGCATAGACCATAAACTTTCTTGAAAACTAGCAAACTTCATTCTTAGTCATCAAACAATTGCAATTCATCCCATTTTTAGGAAGGGTCTATGTCAGAGCTTTGATTTAGCAAACTTCACATACTCAACTATCATATAGTCTTCTACAATTGCTAACACTCACGCAATACTTGTGGTTATGAAGTTTTTAGACACACAGAAAGATAGGGGCTTATAATGTTGCCTCCAAACGTATTCACCTTTTGGTGATGTCAACAATAATAGTTCATGCTAACGTACATCCAATTGGATATATATATCAGGATCACCCTAACACAAAGTGCTTGCCAAAGGATAAAATGAAAAAGGGAAAGGTGAAGATCACCTTGACTCTTGCATAAAGTAAAAGACATAAAGTAAAAGATAGGCCCTTCGCAGAGGGAAGCAGAGGTTGTCATGCGCTTTTAGGGTTGGATACACAAAATCTTAATGCGAAAGAACGTCACTTTATATTGCCCCTTGTATATGGACCTTTGTTATGCAGTCCGTCGCTTTTATTGCTTCCATAACAGGATCGTACAAAGCTTATTTTCTCCGCACTAATAAGTCATACATATTTAGAGAGCAATTTTTTTTGCTTGCACCGATGAAAACTTACTTGAAGGATCTTACTCAATCCATAGGTAGGTAGGGTGGACTCTCATGGCAAAACTGAGTTTAAGGATATTTGGAAGCACAAGTAGTATCTCTACTTGGTGCTAGGAAATTTTGGCTAGCATGAGAGGGAAAGGCAAGCTCAACATGTTTCAATGATCCATGACAATATACTTTAACTGAGATGTGAGAAAACATAACCCATTACGTTGTCTTCCTTGTCCAACATCAACTCTTTAGCATGTCATACTTAATGAGTGCTCACAATAATAAAAGATGTCTATGATAATATATTTATATGTGAAATCTCTCTTCCTTCAATAATCTTTCATGAATTGTTCAAATGACTAATACAATGCTTGCTAACCGTCAATAAATTTACAACCTCTACTTCTTAGATGTGAAGTCATTACTCCCCATGGAGTAAGCAAACGAAACATATATAATTTCAGATTTATGACATTCAACTCATTCAACCATTTACTCATAGGATATAAGTGAAGCACAAAAGTAAATAACAAACTACTCCAAGAAGATATAAGTGAAGATCAATGAGTAGCTAAATAATTATGTAATGTGAAGACTCTCTCTCATTTAAGAATTTCAGATCTTGGTATTGTATTCAAACAGCAAGAAAAGCAAAACAAAATGACATTGCAAGGATAGCACAACTCATGTGAAGAAGCAAAAACTTAGGCTCAACCGATACTAACCGATAGTTGTTGAAGAAGAAAGGTGGGATGCCTACCGGGGCTTCCCCAAGCTTAGATGTTTGAGACTTCTTGAAATATTATCTTGGGGTGCCTTGGTAATCCCCAAGCTTGAATTTTTGTGTCTCCTTAATTCCTCTCATATCATGGTTTCTCTTTTTATCAAAAGCTTCATCCACACCAAACTCAACAAGAACTCGTGATATAGGTTAGTATAAACCAATGCAAAACCTTATCATTTTCTACTGTAACAAATCACTAAGATTATTACTCAACATTGAATACTAAATGTCTCTACATATTTAATACCCATATCCTCAAATAGAATCATTAAACAAGCAAACATATGCAAACAATGCAAACATAACAGCAATCTGCGAAAACAGTATAGTCTGTAAAGAATGCAAGATTCATCATACTTCTCTAACTCCAAAAATTATGAGAAAAATACTATGATGTAGAAGATTTATCAGAGCTCAATATTCAAAAAGTTTCAACATTATACCGTTCTCTGACTTTTCTAGGGAATTTTTTCAACAGCGGTAAACTTTCTGTTTTCAAACAGCAACATGTATACTAGCAAAATAAGCATGGTAAAGGCTATCCTTGGCATTTTTATTTAAAATATAGATGCAAAACATTATTATAAATAACAGCAAGCAAATACTAACAAAATAAAATGACGCTCCAAGCAAAACACGTATCATGTGGTGAATAAAAATATAGCTCCAAGTAAAGTTACCGATGAACGAAGACGAAAGAGGGGATGCCATCCGGGGCATCCCCAAACTTAGTTGCTTGGTTGTCCTTGAATATTACCTTGGGGTGGCTTGGGCATCCCCAATATAAGGCTCTTGCCACTCCTTATTCCATGGTCCATCGAATCTTTTACCCAAAACTTGAAAACTTTAACCACACAAAACTCAAAACAAAACTCGTAAGCTCCGTTAGTAAGAGAAAACAAACCACCACTTAAGGTACTGTAATGAACTCATTATTTGTTCATATTGGTGTTAAACCTACTGTATTTCAACTTTTCTATGGTTCATACCCTTACATACTACTCATAGGTTCATCAAAATAAGCAAACAACACGTAGAAAACAGAATCTGTCAAAAACAGAATAGTCTATAGTCATCTGTATCAAACGTATACTTCTGGAACTCCACAAATTCTGAAATAAATTGGTGGACCTGAAGAATTTGTCTATTACTCATCTGCAAAAAGAATCAACCTAAAAGCACTCTCCAGTAAAACATGGCAGCTAATATCGTGAGCGCTAAAGTTTCCGTTTTTTACAGCAAGATCATATAGACTTCATCCAAGTCTTCCCAAAGGTTCTACTTGGCACTTTATTGAAACAAAAGTTATAAAACATGATTACTACAGTATCATAATCATGTGAACACACAAAAACAGTAAGGGTAAATATTGGGTTGTCTCCCAACAAGCGATTTTCTTTAATGCCTTTCTAGCTAGGCATGATGATGACAATGATACTCACATAAAAGATAAGAATTGAAACATAACAGGAGCATCATGAAGAATATGACTAGCACATTTAAGTCTAACCCACTTCCTATGCATAGGAATTTTGTGAGCAAACAACTTATGGGAACAATAATCAATTAGCATAGGAAGACAAAACAAGCATAACTTCCAAATTTTCAACACATAGAGAGGAAACTTGATATTATTGCAATTCCTACAAGCATATATTCCTTCCTCATAATAGTTTTCAGTAGCATCATGAATTAATTAAGGACAGTAAAACTGAGCCTAAACCGAGATCTCTCATGCCCCCAGCGATTTTGGCCGTTGGATTATGCATTTAGATCGTTTCTCACCGTCAGATGATGTTTCAGCGCCAGTTTACCGCGACTGGGCCGCCTGTCTTGATGGGCAGCTATTCTGGAGACTGTTTTGAAGGCCTGTCGTTGATTGGGCTTCAACGGCCCATTTATCATCTGCAGTCGAGGAGGCGATGCTAGCGAGGAAACCGGTGGTCGACGGGATCCCGCGGATGCCAAGCTGCGCAAGAGGGATCTAGCGCTCAAGGGAGCCGATGAGACGCGTGCGGCGGTCCAGGGGACCTAGCTAAGGCGAGGCGTCTGAGGGAATCTGGCACTCGAGTGGCTGCCTCCAGGTCAGTTCGCTCATCTTCCCTTCCCTTCTCTCTTAGGTCCTGAAGGCGGCAGCCGCAACGAGTCGGCGATGCCTCCGCTGAGGTTGCGGCAATGGAACCCGCGCCAGGTGGTGCTGGGCCGTGCGAGTGTGCGGCATGGGCCGCTGGCCTTGGGACATATCCACATCCATAGCTCTGGCGGCAACGGCGGCGGTAGCGGATGACGTCTCATCCATAGCTTCTAATTTAATCCTCCTCTCTTTTTCTTGCATAGGGTACTCTTGTTGGGTAACCTGTTCTTCTCGATGGTGCTCCAGCAACTGCATAATTCAGGCTGGTGGTGATTGAGGGTACTGTACACGAGGACATGTGTATGGGAACAACAATACACCAGGCCCACCTATATTTCTTTTCTTTTCATGTACGATTCCTTTTTCCACAAAACAATTTCTTTGCCCTGACATACTGCCAATCCAATTTGTACATACAGGTAATGTTGTTGGCGATGGTCAATTGATTTGAGCATATTTGGAGACTCATGGGCGCGGCTGTACTGCCGAGTCACCACCGGAGAGAGGATCCCAGAGGAGATGGGCAGATGCTCCAGAGGATTTTGTACAAACACCAACTTCCTCTTCATCTAGCTGATCTTTTCTCGAAAACTTGAGTGACTGGACTTATGCACTTGTCCCTTAGAGTCAATGGTCACATCCTCTTGCGTATTCAGGCCAGCTCTTCTTTCACCCAATATGCCTATTTCCAAATATTCACGTCCTTGGTTCTCTCCCATCTGACCTGTGACTAAAACTAAAATTAATATGTGCAACTAACAATGGGGCATCTCATGAGAATGGAGTTGAAACAATCGATGTACTGATGGACATGTTATTTTGTTATTGCGTATTTGTATAGTTTGGACCTCCATCCTGAATAGATCAACAATACGATTGGTGTAC